>NW_017306272.1:1514490-1517514 GCF_000935625.1 Nanorana parkeri
AATGTTTTTTGAACAAAAAAGCAAGCCCTGGAGCTTTGCTGGCACTGAGTGACCAATATACATCAAGAGAATAGGAGAGCTGCAATACTAAAGGAAGCAGCATATACTGTAAATTATCACATCAACAGTAGAAAATGCTAAAAGATAGAGCTGCAACAATTATTCGATTAAGTCAATTAAAATCGACGATGGAAAACGTTGTCAACGTTTTCCATCGTCGATTAGTCGGCTAAAATTCAAATTTCCCGCTCGCCGCTGCACGCCGCTCATGCACGCTGCTTACGCCCGCCGCTTACGCCACGCCCACGTCAGTTAAGCCGCTCGCGCCTACGCTGGTGTCACGCGACGCCGCGCCCACGCTGAGGACATGCGTCTGGCCCTCTCCTCCCGGTGAGCTTCCCAACTCGCCGCTGCCTGCCGAGAACGAACAACGCCGCTGCCCGCCGACAACACCGTCATTCAAGGTAAGTCGAGATCGGCCGGGAGCTTTTTAACGTTTACTGTGTGTTGTCTTTTTTTTTTAAAGCGGCACACTGCAGAACATTAGTAGCTATAGAGGAACACCAAATCCCTGCAATAATACATTAAACAGCCTGTATAATGTATTATTGATGGGATTTGTTGTTCCTCTATAGCTGCTAATGTTGTACAGTGTGCCGGTGTATTATACATTGGTTTTCTGCATTGCATTGTATTGTGCATGGTGTTCTGCATTGTATAATACAGTGACACACTGCAGAACACCAGCAGCTATAGAGGAACAACAAATCCCAGCAATAATATATTAAACACCCGGTATAATGTATTATTGCTGGGATTTGTTGTTCCTCTATAGCTGCTGGTATTCTCCATCGCGCTGTATAATGTATTATTGCTGGGATTTGTCTTTTTTTTACTTCCACCGCGCCAAGCTTGCTCCCGTGATGGACTACAATCTCAATAGAAACTAGTAGTCCATCACTGAACCCTTTTTTTTTTATCCGATTAATCGAACGTAATAATCGGCTAACTAATCGATTATGAAAATAATCGTTAGCTGCAGCCCTACTAAAAGATTTTACACAAATCTTTAAAATCATTTTAAATAATGACTGTTATCACTGAATAAACGCGCCTATAGTGAAAATTTAAATATTGCTTTGGCTTATAACAGTTATAAAAGGTATAAGCGCTAAAGTGGTTAATAAACCTGGTTTATATCATTAAAAAAATTTGTGTATGTAGTACAAAGTGCAATTTACATATTATATATATAGATATAGATCTATATATATGTATATACAGGTGAAACTCGAATAATTAGAATATCGTGCAAAGCTCATTTATTTCACTAATGCAACTTAAAAGGTTTGGGCCCCTTTTGCAGCACTTACTGCAATTACTTTTGCACGATATTCTAATTATTCGAGTTTCACCTGTATATATAGATCTATATCTACATAGGCGTCTCTACAGGGGGGCAATTGCCCCCCCAAGCTTATGCCTTGCCCCCCCGTGTGCCCCCCCGCTGATTCCCCTTTAAATCGACCACTGCCGTACAGCTTCAATGTACGGCACGGTCTCTTGCTAGCTGACACACGGCCCGACTTGCAGGAGCAGCTCCTGTCAGCTTCGGCCGGAGCTCTGTCAGTTCTGAGCTCCGGCCGACTATATATATAGATATAGATCTATATATCTATCTATATATATATCTATATCTCTATATCTATATATAGATATAGATATAGAGATATAGATATATATTTCTGTTTGTTCACTTGTTACTTGAGCACATTATGGGATAACAGCCTGCAGACATTTTGTTTGGCTGCAGCCGATTGATTAGCATTGCCTTTTGCTGCTGATAATGAAGTATGTTTGAAATTAAACTCTGCAGCTGCCTCTAACACAGGATACAGTTACAGAGCATAAAGAAAGCTGAATGGATTTTCCCTGGCATTAGACTTCGATCACACTCATTTTTCAATCAGTGGCATTAAGCCCTACCTCAACAAAATGAAACGGTGGGCTTTTCATGGGGCAAACTGACCCAGTCATGTTGGGCAGCACACTGGGTGTATTCACATTATTAATAGGCTACTTAACCCTGGGGTTGAGCAAGGAAAAGCAAGGATGGAAAAGCCAGGATAAAGATGACAGACCTGCTGCATAAATCTAAGTCTACGATGACACCCACCATACTTCTAACCTAAAGGGAAACTTTGATTGTTGAAGAAAAAAAATACTAATCTCTCTCTCACGGCTCCATGCAGGGATTCCCCCCTCCCCTGTCCGATCCTCCAGTGCTGACCGGGGGCACGAACAGGGGAGGGGGCGGGTACAGCTGTCTCTGCCTCTAGATAGCTGGCTGAATCTCGACAGTAATGTCGGGATCCATCCTGGCTGCGGCGGTCTCAGTATACCGAAAGCTGTAGCTCGCGGTATACTGAGCTTTGGGTCACGGGAGGATGCTGTCCCGATGCGGTCCTGTGACCCCGATGAGAACTATGGGGAAAAACACTTACCCCCATAATTCTCCTTTAAAGGAAGAGCCTGGTGGTAGTTACTTACTGGCTTTTTATCTTTAGTGGATTGCAGTGGCAACTGCTATCGTTTCTGGGTCAGTACCTGGCTACCTTAGAGTTTTCTTCTCCTTTTCCAATCCTGCTGTATTCGCAAAATTTTAAAATACTAATCCAACAGAGAGGGAAGGACCCGACCACTGCAGGTATACAGACCTAGGAACTCAAGCATGGAAAACTCTTTTTCCTTTTTCGTAGCAGTAGTTAGCAGTCCTTTCTCCTGGTCAAGCTAGGAGTACTTTAACCAGAGACTGGATGATGATGCACCCTCAGTGGGTTGAGCCATTGACAGCCTGAGCTTGCAGGAAGTAGGTTAAATGACAGTGGCCATTATTCAACCCTGAAGAGACTAGTGGCATCAAATGGAAAAAGAAGAGGGGGGCATCACTGGATAGTGGAGAGTAAGTGTAGTCCTTGGCCAAATTGTATTATAAATACAGTAGGGGGGGGGGGGGAAGAAAAA
>NW_017306272.1:1518069-1544665 GCF_000935625.1 Nanorana parkeri
GGGACTAAAGAAACACTTTTAAGTTATTCTTTATCCTTAAAAATTATATTCTTAACCCCTAACCCAAACCCCTAATGCCGTACCTTATTGCTGCAAAAAAATAACAGAGGTGAAACCCATCTGTCTCATGCCAAATGCAACCACTGCAGAACTCCAACGCCAAATCAAGCTGTTCTGTCTTTAAAGTACATCTGCTGTGACAGTAAAACTGCTAAGATCTTGCTTTAGAGAAGGCACCTTAAGGTTCATGTGCTTTTAGACATTGTCCAGAGTGGCCCAGTAGCATGAAAACCATGCAACGCTTGAATTCATGCTTTCCCACACCTCATTATTGGTCCTTCAGTGAACTACACCATCTTACTCAGGGGATGGAGGCAGGAGGGGCAGCAAGAATGCAGATTTGCATTGCTGAAGATGCCAGGTTTCAGGGCCTCGGGTGTTCTTGACTCTGTTGTTCAAAGTTTATCTAGGAACTTGCTTTTCATTCATTCTAGCATGTTGATACCTTTACTAAAAGCAGAGGATACTTTCCTTTAAATTGATATGCAGTTCCTTCAACTTATAAAGACAGGCATTATATTCTGAATTCACTGTACACCTTGCAAAATGATAAGTGAGAGCAATTAGAAGACAGATTCTTCATCGGCTAGACATCAGGCACCCTGTGGACCTCTCTACTTGGTGGTTTAAGGAACAAGGACAATTAATGGCAAACTGGCACAGCATACTAAGTAAGGTCCCAATGTCAGACAATAACAAAATGGCCTCAATCTCTACATAGGATGGCTCCGCTCCTAAGAGAAAACAGCCTGGCAAGTTATTTTTAAATAAATGTACCCTATCTCAGGGACAAATAAATGTAAGTGCAGCAAAATCCTGGATGTCACATCTTTTCACATCTATACATAGTTAGGAGAGCTTGATGGTGTAGCAAACACAGCCATATAACTTGTATTCCACATCGAGTCATTACATTTCTGTGTGTAAGGAGTCACAAGTACAATGTGACAAGCCTTATTATTCATGAATAGCTGCTGGCAATAGATTCCCAAGCTACTGAATGTCAGTGGAAATTGGAACAGTAGTAACAGGCAGAACACTGCTAGTGAGAAGAGATTACATCATAAGTAGTATGAACCCTTCCGAGCCCATTTAAAAAACCTGCATGACTCCAGAACATTTACCTGTTTGGGTTCTGAATAGGGCTGACCTCATCAGTGTTTTGTTGTTCCTTTATTACCCAATCACAGGCTGGAGTGGTCCTTGACCAAGTTGCATTCACCACAAAGAAAATTAAGGTCAGATTCTGACTGTGTTGTTTGGCATGGATGTCTAGTTCAGAAAACTGGTTGCGTAGAATTAACAATGACATTGGCAAGTTAAGAAGTTCCCATATAAAGGAAACGTGTGCTTTGCCAATGCAACAATAGGTTTATTTTAATGGCTGCCCCCCTTCTTGTAAATGATCACCCTCCCTTCGCTCTCCTGCCAATGCACTCCTGAGACTAAGGAGAACTTAGTACTTTTAGGTATAGTGGTGTATGTGAGTCAATCCACTTCCTCTCATGTGACAGTACTAAAGTAGAGCTTGGTATAGGGCTGGACAGGTACCAGCGTTGTCACATGGGAATACGGAGAGAGTCTACAACCTTGTGTAAGCCCAGATTAGAATAAACTCTGAGCTTACACAGAGCTTATTTTCCTCATACCTGACAGCAAATGAAGTAACAGGGAAGGTAACCAAAAGATGCTGCATAGGCAACGCGCAGGTTTACTTTTTTTCAGTTGGCAAACATTTGACAAACAACCAGTAAAACCATTGAGTTGCATGAATCATTCATTCCAATAGACACATATCCGCTGGAAATGACAGGATTTGCCTGGATCCTAGTGACAAATGTAAATAAGTGATTCCTATCAAATGTGAATGGCGGCAGAACTTGGCTGACTATGGCTAACAGCTGATGATTAAGCAGCTGAAAAAAACTGAATGACCACATTCACCTCCTTATAAATAGACTCCTTTGTGTTAAAAATTAGTCTTTAAATTATTATGGTGCCCCTGAACATTTCTGAATTATATCTCAGTCAAGAGCATGAGAGGCATTCTCACTGGTTCCTAAATGATCCCCAGTGATACCCCTCACTAGGGTTCATCTAGGAACCACAGGCATACCTTGGCTAGCAGGGGGCCCCAGTACTCAATGGCATTATTGCTTTCAACAGTTCTCACTACGCGTGCCCTATTGACATCAGCAAGGGCTGAGCCATGGCCTGTTAGACCTAATGGGTGAAAAAGTCTCTCATTCAATTTCTAGCCTAAAAAATGAAAAGGCAGAAGTGATCTGCTAAGAGGTTTTCAAGTCAGGTTCACTTTAACTCCCTGAAGGTAATCACCTCATTTACTGTGCATTGATTTCAATGTAAGACATAAGCCAAAATCAGGTTCATTTACTCAGTAGCACGAGTTTAAAGTTAATCTCTAGGATATTGAAAAACAATACCCTTGCTTTTGTGGCTCCCAGTACTGCAAGGGTTAAATGCTTGTTTTTCCTATGGGTAAAAGAATAGGATGAAATAATTTATATCTTGTTGCCCTGGCAGCCAACGTGCTTCTCTTCTCTTCAACACCCTGGAATGGGACTGCTGGTCCTGCATTGTCCATGATGACGTCAGAAACTGCAAGCGTTAGAGTGACAAGGAAAAGCCACTTTGGGGGATCAGCAGCACAGCATGGAAGAAGCGTGAAGAACAAGGAATTAGGCAAATATTGCACACTATTCCTTCACCCCCAGACTGAACAAGGCTTTAAAACTAGGTGTGCAGGTTGGGAGGGTGGGGGTTCATATTCTTACTGCTGCCTTTGAATTGCCCTTTTAGTTCAGCCCAAAAGGAATACCTATATGCCTACGGAACTGAACAGTCATATTTAGACTTTCTGCACAGCTTCTGTAACAGGAAAGTGGAGGCAAGACTAGGAAAATGGGGGTCGCAAGTACAAAATATTTCTGAACTGCATATCAATTTTCGTGATGTGAATTGGGCTTTAAGTTGTTAGACTGGTATATAAGCCAGAGAAATTGCTCTTTTAGAAGGAGGTCAGCCTAGACATGTCTCTATTAATGCAGGTTTCCTTTAAGAAGTAAAAAAGGAGAAAGGGAACAGCTTACGCATGTGACCCTTAAAGGAAAGCCGTTATTTCCTAAGAAAGATGAATATGTCACAACCTATAATAGCAGACAACATCATCTGTTTTCAATAGAACTATTCTCGGTGTCAGAAGATGCATCCTTTCACAGATCCTGTTATCTTGCAGGAAAACAGGCGTCTGCTATGTGACAGATTACACACACTGCTATAGTGCAGCTGACCGCTGACGCTTTTTTTTCTTCTTCTCCTTGCAGGTAAATGACTGGGACACAAGAGTGATTATGTTGCACTGTAGCAACTAAGTTGCAGTACACTGTAATTTAGTCATGTGGGATAGATTTGCAAAGATACAAGAGAAGCACATTATTTAAATGGTCAGCAACCACAAGCAGCAACCATTTCTCCATCCGTGTCCTACAGTACATAGCATGAAAGGGCCAATCTGCATACCTGCAATGTAGATGTACTTCAAATGGCAAGCTAAAATGCATGGATAGTTCTGTACCACTGGTTTAATAGTAGAGAACACTCCATGGTTTATAAATATGCATTTTTAAATTTTTTTCTTAATCTTAATCAGTTTTTTAGAAAGTGCATGTTTGTTGTGTATGCATGCTAGTTAAAGGAGAACTATGGGTTAAGTGTTTTTCCCCATAGTTCTCCTACGGGTCAGGGGAGGACATATACTAGCGTTCTCCCGTGACCCAAAGCTCAGTATATCACGAGCTACAGCTCGCGGTATGCTAAGACCGCCGCGGCCGGGACGGATCCCGACATTACTGTCGAGATCCATCCAGCTGCGTGAGTGACTGCTGGCTCTGCCTATCTAGAGGCAGAGCTAGCTGTACCCGCCCCCTCCCCCGTCCGTTCCTCCAGTCAGCGCTAGAGGATCGGAGAGGGGAGGCGGGAATCCCGGCAGGGAGCCATGAGTGACAGTCAACGCTCTCTGCAGGGAGATGATCAAGAAGTGAGCCAGCAACGGTATGTGTTTGATCACTTCCCGATCTATTAAGCCGATGTGTGACAGTTTCATTGTCACAGGTCGGCTCGAACTATGAGGTTGAGTGAAAATCACTCACCTCATAGTTCTCCTCTAATGAAAAAGACAATAAAAACGCTTAGGCTGGCCATACACTGCTCTATTTTTAGTTTTTTTTTAACTTGCAGGCTAAACAAAAACAAAAAATAGAACAGATTCCTCTATCAACACTACGAGTGTGTCAATCAAGGAATCTCACTGTTTGCATTGCATTCTGATAGCAGCCACTGACTGCTCTCGGTATACTTGATGAAAGCCAGCAGGTCATTGGCTGGCTCTTGTCGTACAAAGATTTTCCAACCGGATCCTTCAATCAGCTGATCAAGGGATGGCGGCCGATAGGCGTCCGGTTCCTCAAGAATCGTATGACACCCTTATACATGTAGTTTAATGCATAAAGCTGAACACATACATTCCCACCCATAGAAGACGCATACAGAAACACATTAGGATGTACTAAAACATTATTAAATGAACATCTGTACCTGCAGAAAAAGCATAGTTATCCATGTTGAGATATTGTTATTCCTGGCTGCACCTGCACAGTGGATCTCCTTAGACTTTGATGGGGTCATCTCCTGATTCAACAGACACTAAGCAGATGGACACATAGAAGTCTATGAGGTTCTAGTGGGAGAGGAGATTATGATCGGAGGCACTGCAGATTCTTGTAAGCCATGGACGTCTGATTCAAGTAAGTTTATATCTGGGCTGTTTTGGTTTGCAGGTGGGGCCAAAAGTATCCTTCAAAGCAGAGATTAAGTATGAAAAAAGGGCCCCCAGGAGCTTTTAGCCATAATGTGCTAGTATGCCCAAGATATAATGTAAGCACAATATGGCAGACTTACCTGCCATAACAATACCCTTCACAAATGCAATGTTGGCAATCTCCTTCCTCACCGGTGCTTCCATCTTCATCCCGGTCTTCTTTCGAGTTCCGAGTCTTCATCTGCTTGATTGGCCAGGGCCAGATAAAGGGAACTCCTACGCATGCACATTGGAGTTGCATAAGACGAGTATGCATGTGTTGCATTTCAGCTGGTTCCTGATGAACTGGCTGAAATTCGCACCATGGGTGCTGCTGTCGGCACCCTTCCACCTGGCATCCCTTGATCAGGTGGACAAATCTTGGGCGAACGGAGCTAGCTGTCAAATCAACCTTCAGCCGCTGTCAGAATACAATGCTAACAACAGGGGATTTGTCAATCAACACTGATAAGCGTTGATAGAGGAATCTGTTCTATTTTTTTCATTCAGCCTGTAGGGTGAACTAAAAAAATAGACACGTGAATACCTGGCTTTAATCTCGGCAAGGAGTCTGTGAACTAAGCTGCGCATGGACAGCTCGGTTCATTTAAAAAAAACAAAAACGCTCTGACAGGCAGATAGGCAAATGTAAGACAGAAGAAACGTACACAGTCATAATAAGGCTGTCCATCAGCATTTGTTGAAATTTTAACTGAACTTCCACTTTAAGTGAAGAACTGCATAAGGATAGACACATGTAGGCAGCTTTTGCTGACCTCTCTCACTGAAAATAGTAGTTGCTCGGCGGTCATGCTGATACTCAATATTTTCTCCTGCACATAGCTTCAATTTTTGCATGCTCATTCCAGGTCAGTGCCATGAAAGAAACTGAAGTGACAAGATCAGCATGACACCCGGACAGCTTGCATTTTCTAAAAGAAGGATAAGCAGTGATATTACTTGAAAAATACAAATGATGGCACAACCTTGGCTTAAAGAGGACAGGAGCCTGTATTTATTCAAGTGGAAATAGAAAACCAGCTGCACTCCTTACCGGAATGACAGTAAACCTGCAGAAGCAGGTGGGTGCTTGTAGTGACCACGGACGGCACAGCGTGCGACACAAAAATATCAAAGAAATGTCACCAGCAGACTAATAATTATTCAGCAAAAGTCCAAGTTAATGACACATTGCCATTCAGTAACAAGCGCTTTCGGGGCCTCATTCTGAGCCTGATGAAGGGGTACCCATGAGGCCCTGAAAGCGCTTGTTACTGAATGGCAATATGTCATTAAATGCGTTGGTGACATTTTCTTGATATTCTTGTATTTATTCAAGGCCTCTATTTAATGTATTTCTTTCAGCAGAAGTTTCCTTTAATGCCAGCAATAGATTATTGATTACTACAGAGAAACCTATGTGCTTCCTGCCAGTGTTTATACATCAATGCCAATACCGACTCATGTTCCTAATGATTCAGACAGCAATAAGCCATATGCAGCTCACAATATTAAGTATTAGAAGGAATGAGAAGCTCCTGCTTCTCTTATAGCCACATATCATAAGGAAGGTGGTAATACGTTGCAGACATGTTACATTTTTGCAGCCTGAGGCACAAGCCCAATTCACAGCAATCTGCCTACATGCTCCATGGGATAAGAATGTGGAGTTATTCTCGCTGGAAAAAGAAGTGTCATGATGAGAAACTACATCTGAAAATGTATTATCACAGTTACTGCAGATTTCAAAAACAGGAAATCTTTGTGACAGAGCTGGGTGAACTACACTGTACAATTTCCCTATGGCAAGTCTTCTCACACAGAAGTTATAGAGAGAGCTGTCACCTCGGCTATTCATGTACAACGGTGCGCTGGATTCACATCCACCCTGAAAATAGAGAAGATTCTATCATTTACATTTCTGTCATTATAGAAGAAAATCTGGGGGAAGGAAAGGGTACCATGTCCATTTCTATACTTTAATTAGCACAGAAAGGACTAGGGTGTGTATTGGTCATGCTTAATGGCAAAGTATACAGTATTCTCACCAACTATCTATTTTTGCAGTGTTTACCGTGAAGTAAAATTTAATGCGCTTTTTACATTTGTTACCGTATTATATATGGACATTTGCAAACCAGACACTAAACGGACCTCTGTAATGTGACTTGTTTCCACTCAACCATTAGTAATGCTTATACTTGGTGGTCATTTACAGCCTGATAAATGCCAAAATGCAACATCAGTGCATACATACAATATGCTGGCTGTTCATTATTCCATCAAAACAGGCTACAGTCCAAAAAAAAAAAGGTACAAGGAGAAATGGCACAATCATTATCCTTTAAATTTAAGATCAAAAGGCAGGACAAGTTGTGCTCTTCTAAGATGAAAGACAAGCATATATCAAGTCATTGTCCATATTACCTTTTGATTAAGAAGAGATACCAGAGGGTGGTGTAGACGAGAGACTGCTTTCTGCATTGTCTAAACAGTTGAAATCTCGACCAGAAATCAAATTTCCTTTTTGGAACCCACTCACCCCCCCCAAACACACACACACACACACTCACTCCTGTCACAAAGCATTGAAGAGATGTCTAGTTATACCTCCCAGAAAGGAAACCTTATGTTAGAAATAGTGGTTTGATAGAGCAGAGAAAACCTAGGTTTAGGGCCCACTTACACCATGGTGTTATGTTAAACATGCATGTAATACTTTTTTGCATGCAACGCAAGGTGGTGCAGTTCTGCATATTTCACTGTACTGCAATGCACAGCCACCGGGAATTGTGTTTGGGTGCCATTCAAATGAATAGCAATTTAACGTTAGCACATGTTAAGTGCACAGTATCCAGTATTTAGCGCAAGGTCATGGTATGAACCACACACTTGTCTCTCTAGGCCTTAAAAAGGTTAGATGTTTTTAATGATCAGCAATTGCAAAAACTCAAGGAAACCTGTTGAGGGAAATACATAGGCTGACCTCATTCTAAAAATGTCAGATGTGTGGCTGTCATGCAGATCCCTGGCTTCAACACTTTCTAGGTCACTGAACTTAAACAATAGCATTTTACACATTTCTCTCTTGACATTTCACCTTTTAACATGGGGTTATTAAAGCAAACATATCCAAAACTTTGCAAAACAGCATAAATAAATCCTTGAGTCTCTCAATGTCTACCTGAGAGGTATCATTTGGGATGTTGGTGATAACAGTCTGCTGCATGCAGGCGAAAGCATCCTCCCCTCCCCAAGGGATCAATTAGACTGTACATTGTAACCTTGGGACAGCTAAGAAGGGGAAAGGCAACATCAGGGGTTGATCTGTGTGAAACATATACACGCAGTCTAAAACATAGACTACTGATAAAGCACTAGCTCTTACATGATTGTGACATTCCAAGCCAGCATCTATTTCCAGGAAGTAAATGCTGACCCTGAATGATGTAAGTGTCAGGGGTGCCCCCTTACCTGGAGTCCGGCGGGTACGACGGAGATTGTAGGGTCCTTCTTGGAGTGATTTGGTGCCCAGCGGCGGCAGGTTGCGAGTGCGCGCATGAGCTCATTCATGACGTGCGTGCGTGGTGTGCGCACTCGGGTGCTGATCATTGCCAGGGACGGCCTTGCGAGCACTCCTCTCCTAGCCGTCCCATTGGTTCCCAGGGACCTGTGGCTTCCTCGTTGCCCGGACAACAAGGGCATCGCTGGCCCCTGCTGGGTTTAAATTCCTGTTTCCTGTCTCCCTTCCCTGCTATTTGGTTCTCCTGGTTATCGACTCCTGGCTTGCCTCACCGTTTATGATAGTCGCTGCCTGCCTCGACCCAGACTGTACTCTGACAACGCATTTTGGATCATCCTATCTTGTACCTCAGCTTGGACTCTTTCTGGTATTGCTCCCTGCTATTGGGGTCCAATCCAGCAAACAGGGGGACTTCGCTCCTTCCCTAACAGTAAGTGTTACACTTATACTTTACTTAGCATGAATGAACTTAGCATTAAAAGAGAACTATAGCCAAACCTTTTTTTGTGGCTTTAGTCCTCTTTTGGGTCACAGGAGGACATTTACTAAAGTATTCCTATGACTTAAACTCAGCATATAGCGGGCTTCCCCCGCTATATGCTAAAAGCGCTGAGCCGCACTGCAGCTGGAAAAAATCAAGGCAATATTGTCAGGATCCGCCCCACTGCCTGTTTGACAGCTGGATCTGACATTCTAGATCAGTGGTGGCGAACCTTGGCACTCCAGCTGTTTTGGAACTACAAGTCCCATGAGGCATTGCAAGGCTCTGACAGCCACAGACATAACTCCCAGAGGCAAATGCATGTTGGAATTTGTAGTTTTGGCACAGCTGGAGTGCCAAGGTTCGCCACCACTGTTCTAGATCCAGAGCCAGCTGTGCCCGCCCCCTTCCCTGTCTGTCCCTCCAATGAGGAACAAAGAGGGGGGAATCCCTGTGTGGAGTAGCGCCTGGCAGTCACTACTTTCTCCAGGGAGAAGCTGTGAGCGATTGGGAAGAGTATATTTGACTCTCCCAATAGTTCTCCTATAAACAATATACCTGACACTAAGCAGCATATGTATAAAGCAATGAATCTGACATTCACCAAATATTCACAGCAAGTGAATCTTCCAAGTATGTTTTAAATGACAGTGATTAATTCACTACCACTGAATGTTTGGTGAAAGTCACATTCACTGCTTTATAAACATGTCCCTGAGTCTCCTTTACCTAAATAAATGTATTACTTAAAAACATAATGGCTTGTATTATACATTTTCAGAGGTGGCGGCATTGTTTTTCTGCGATTTTTCAAAAAACATTTTGCAAACACATAGTCCATAGTCCCATTCACTTTAGTTGAGCAGTGCACATGGCAGTTCAGAGACTGTTGTTTTGGGTCGTGCTGCGTTTCTTTGGACACAGCGATCCTATTAAGATATGTTTGAACTGCAGGTAAAGCATGTAAAACACTGCCCTTTCTCCTCCAATGCTGCGTTTTCCATTTCAACACTGAAGGTACCTATACAGAAGCAAATGCAGTTCCAGCCAGCAGAAGAAAAACTCCTCAATCGCAAAATACATAAATTAGATATCTGCAGGAAATGCTTGGCATTTTTTTAGTGCAGTTACTTCTGCAATCGCAATCGTGAATACAGCTCTATCACAGAGTTAACGTTTTAGTTTGCCTTTCCATAGGAAAGAAAATAATAGGATGTAATACGATTAGCTTTGACAGAAGCTCCTCAGAGCCCTGCTGGAAAATGTGAGCCTGACTCCTAAGACATTTCCTTATTATTAGTAACACGCACTGAAAACACAAGCCGCACACAATGTAATAGTTTTGTATTAAGGTGACCTGTGCATCCACTACACTGGGCAAGTAGCAAGTTCTATGTACCATGAAGAATCCAGGGCAATGCTGCTCATGTAGTTCCAGGCTGACCAAAATCCATATGTATGCCTTAGCCTGCCGGGCACATGGTTGTGACCCCCCTACCTCCAAGCTACAGCGCTCAGGTCTGGTGATTAGTTATAAAGCCCCTAGCATTGTATTGTGCAACGGCAGAGAAAGCGTAAGGCCTCGTTCACACAGTCACAGGAGCCTGTATAATGTATAAGAGGCTTATGTTTATGTGGTCAGGAGTAGTGATGGGCTCGGGCGTGTTCGCAGCTTCATGTGCCGAGCCCGCCAGGAAGCTGACAGCGCCAATCACAGGCACGGAGACGTTTCCAGATCTCTGCAGCTGCGGACCGGGATAATGTCTCAGTACCTGTGATTGGCGCTGCCAGCTTCCTGGTGGGCTCGGCACGTGGAGCTGCGAACACGCCCGAGCCCATCACTAGTCCGGAGGCGTGCAGTCACCTGTACAAATCAATGACAGGATGCAGCTTTATAAAGATAAATGCAGATCTGAGCATTAAGTCTGCAACCAACTAATCGATTAATCAATAATGATCGACAATGAGAATAGTTGACAAATATTCTCATTATCGATTAATTGGTTGGATCCCCTAGCTCTCTACTGCACGCTGGGAGGAGGGCACAGCAAGCAGTGGGCGGGTGCAATAGTCAGCCTGCAATTGGCTATTACAATTTGAAATGGCCAATAGCAGGCTGGCTATTGCACCCGCCCACTACCTGCTGTATTTACATCCAGCTGCCGTCTGCAGAATCTTGCCACTTGCAAGTGTCATGTGCTTACAATACAATAGGAAAAAAATGATAAAAAGGTGGGGAAAAAAGTCATTTTCGGCCTGACAAATTCTGCTGCGGGAGGTCCGTTGCAGTGCCATTAATTTCATTGGCACCGCAAACACACCTCCCACCCACAGTGTGATTGCCTGCACTGGAACGCACGGTACCGCAACACTGGGCATTCCAGTGCAGTGCAAATTGCAAAAAATTGTGCACGCAGTTTTATTCTGAAGTAAACTCTATGTTTGTAACACTGTATTTGTGTATTTTATTTTTTTAATCCGATTAAATCGAAAAAATAAACCGGCCAACTAATTGAATACGAAAAAAATAATTAATTGTAGCCCTACTGAGCATGTACATCTGTACAAGTATAGATGTACACACCTGGACACAGAGAGTCTGCATCCAGAGATGTACATCCATACCTGTACGCAATGTACAGTATGCTTGCAGCAGCAAATTAGGGTGCCAGGAAAACTAGGCAAGGCAGCTATTGGCACGCTAAAGCCAAACTCCAGTTTTCTTACTGCAAGTGTGTCTGAGCCCCACTAAGAGGGTGCCAAAACATACAGCGGCAGATTTGCTTGCGGCTCCAGCCGCAATGGAACCATTTCTATTACAAAACACTGTTCCAGTGTTGTGCCTCTGTCCCTGTTCTTTGCATAGCCATTTACAAAACACAGTCCCAGCATCATCACAGAGCTGTGTTTTGTGAATTACTAAGCAGAGGGAGGGGGTGGAGGCACAACACCAGAACTGTTTTCTGCAATAGAAGCCGTTCCGGGAAGCCAAAAATGCAGCTGTCAATGTATGTTCCGGCAGCCGCTTAGTGGGGCTTAGACACGGGCAATGAACAAGACACTTGTTTATTAAAAGGAAATGTAAAAATATTAATGTAGTATTAAACTCTCAAACGTTTTTCAATAATGAATCTATAACAAATACACATTGCCTAGGAAAGTATTTCTTTACATTTTTGCCCAAACACTTACAGTCATCATGTTTCTAAACAGCTGGCTCCAACTCTCTCAGCTGCTCTTTCTTTGAACTTCCTGTCCAGTGCAAGACCACAAGGAACAGTGCAGTCTGCAGCAGCTGTCCTTCTACTAGCTTGGAGAAGGGTGGAAAATGGAAGAAGTGAGGAGCAGGGATTGACTTTTCTTGCTATGTCTGTATGGTTGTGGACACAGATTACTAGCACACACAAGGGTGGCTCCATAGAACACTACAATGGAAAGGAGCCACCCTAAAAACAGGATATCAAAGCCAGTGCCCAGGGGACCACCTGATTCTGCAGAAAACGTTTAAATATCAAGAAGCAGCATCCGTTGTAAGTAACTTAATCAGCATCTGAAATAGCTTAGAAATATTTTGGCTTTAATATCACTTTAAGGTTTTTTTAAATGTAATTATAAATGTGCCTGGGGTTGGCCTTGAAGAGACTGTCACTAGATTTAAAAAGCTAAGTGTTCCCTGCAAAGCACAGGGTCCCCCCACTCATGTCGCCAACCTTTGCCTTCTTAAAGTACTCTTGACAAGAGTGTTGGATGTCTGGTCCCCATCTACGCTGTGTGGTTCAGTCTGTCAGCTGCTATGTCACTACATGACAGCCGGCAGCAGAAACCACAGCATGCAGTGGGGGTCCGGTGGGACAGGTATTACTTATTTTTCTTTGGAGGGTGTTTTATAGGTTTTAAATCATTTTACTAAATTTTTTGTACCCAACAGAATTTGCTGGGGTGTGGAAATGATGTGTTTTCTATTTACATTCTATAGGTTGGACTTGATGGACTAATGTCTTTATTCAACCTCAAATACTATGTAACTATGTACATTTCAGCCCAAAAAAAGAATGACATAAGTTTTGACACCAGTAATAATGGGCTATGCCCAATTTATATCCATTAATAATTGTTTATGCTTTAATTTTTTGCATCTTATGTGTTTGCTTGCCATGCAGTCTGTGATCTCATATCCCGCTACCTGTCCTGGAATTAAGGCATGCGTTGGCCTAACAGTGGCTGCGATCTCCGACACAAAGAGTACTTTAGGATGCAATCATAATGAGTAACAATAACAATGAAGCATAAGAAAGGTGAATGGTACTAGAACATGAAAGGATCACTATTGTCCCAGTACTAGCCCTGCACCACTATTCACATGACAAATTACGGTAGGTCACAGGAATAAATAGTGCATATAAGAGACTGGTCAGGAAGTTCATTTCTGACCAACGTTGAAATTGCAGGGGGTGCAAACAATTTTCAAGATTGATTCAAGAAGATGAGTAAATTATTCTCAGGCAGAACGCAGGAAAGGAATGAAATGTTCAGCTGCGCCTCAGGGAGTCTCCTTTGAAAAATTGGATGTGTAGGACAGAACTAAGGGGAGATGAAATGTTCACACTGACAAAGGGGGAGGCAAGTAAAAAATAGCCCTGATTCACAGAGATAATGCAATTTTTACTGATCCACTAGTAACTCATCTGTGTCCAAGAAAAGTCATATTATACAGATTTTGTTAGATTGCTTGGATTGTTGGATTGCTGTAAATAAAGCATTATTTTTTTAAGCCCCTATTTATGCCTGAGCGTGTTTCCAGAAGAGCTCAATACTCAGGAAGAATACAGGAGCTTCTTTGGGGCACGATCACGCATTTGTGGCCCCAAGAGACTTCAATAGGGGTGTCTGAAAAACAGGCGCAAACCCCCTTCCTCCTCGTAGTAATGAGCTAGCTATTGGCTAAAACAAAAACCCTCAAGCCTTCAGCAGTGTAGTAGGAAGAAGCAACTGATTGACAAGCTAGAAACTTATATATCAGCAGTGACTATGCTAAAAGACATGTCAGGCCCTTTCCAGTCCCTTAATTAGTGTCAAAGCGATGCACCAATGCTATCCAATTAAGGGTGGTGTAGTAACAACCTGGGCACACCATAAGCAGGGTTGACAATGTTGCCCTGAACTGGATAATGGTGCTAAAGAGCTGTCATCCCTACAAAAAGTGGAGGAGGCCTTGTAAGATTAAAAAGGCAAGTCTGGCACATTGCTGGGGACATAGCTACCCTTTAATAGAGAAGAAATGTAATTCCAATGTTATATATCAATGATGTATTACATTTTTTTTTTCTAGTTCCACTTAAAGGATGTACCATTTACACAAAAGGACTGGAATGAGAGCTAAACTATTTAAGTTTTGGATAAAAAGAAGAAGATGGATTAGTCCCTGCAGGAAGGATACTCCCACACTACCTGCCTAATGAAAGTTGTCACAGGAAAGGGAAGTGAGAGAAAATCTCTCAATGGCACACACCTTAGAGACAACTGTCAAAAGGTGTTTTTTTTCCCCCTTTACTTGAAAATGTTTTCTCACATCCAACATCTGTCCAGGAAATCAGGGGCATAGACTGCAGTTAAAGAGGAAAGGCCTGCTTACCTGTTTTCCTCAAAACACATACAGCAAATCCAGCATTGCCCTGCGGTTACCCACCTGCACTTGAGGTTCCACTTCTCCATTTTCTTTCTTTACATCATTGGGAGCCAGCTGCCTCTTTGGGGATCTTTCAGCGGTTCCCTGGATGGCACACTGCAGTACATGAGCAGTGTTCCCTGGACTGCCATGAAGAGCCCTGTTTGATACGAGTATCTCAGAAGGCTTTGAGCACCTGGTAAAGTTATACTTGCCTAGGCGAGAAAGGTGGAAGTGTGGACGGCACAACAAAAAGGTATTTCCCTCAGAAGAAATAGGTCTGGAGGAGTGGAGGAGCAATATTATGGAAAGAAGAACAAGGAAGAGGAGGGTTAAGGTCCGGTTTAAAACCTTAGAGAAGTTGTAACCCTACCTCATTCTAACCAAAACAAAAAAATGTATTCTACTTCACTTGCTTCGATTTTACCGCGTTTCTCACCATATCCACACAACACTGTATTTGTATAGCATCCTTAAATTATGTGAGGCCAATGACACAAGTATTTATGACAAAAAATACTAGAGAATTTTAATGGCCTGCATGCCTCAAGATATAAACAATTCTCAGTGCTTTGCATGCTGGCGGCATTAGAGAAATCTTAGAAACATTGCAACACTTGAAAGGAGCAAATCATTTTGTATTTTATGGTATGTAAAATGTGGCCAGTTGTGTTATGCAACCTTTGCATGCTCTTCAGCGCTTTGGGCAAGTCATAAATAAGACCAACATGTGCTGAAAGAAAAAGAGCATAACCTGCAGACAACTGGGGCTGTGCTCCAGACATTGCACTTGATGATTACGTGGTACAAAGTCTCAATAAAGGCACTAGATCAATGTCTGCCTGGGGAATCTCACTGTAATGTATCTGTATGCATCTCCCTGCAGCACGTAACCTCAACATAAACCACGGCTTTCACAAGATAAATGTTTTTCATTATTAAATGAATATATGTATCTTCTAACAGGTGATTTATAAGGAAATCACAACAATCCGCCACATCCTTTCAGCAAATGGATTTTCTGCTTCAGTGCCCCTGAGTGGAGCGTATCCTGGATAATACAGCGATTTTTGCAACCGCAGCTTTTGGTAATATTGGAGTAATTGCACAAGCCATTCAATCATGGTCACACATAACCATTAAAAAGTCACCTTTCTAAAGGGCTGACTGTGGTTAAATCTGGTTACTGCACTTTGACCAGGTCTGCATTTTCTATCCTAATACTATATGCTTTATGGCTCTCTCTGGAGGAACCATTAACATGGACATGTGGATCATAATGGAGGGTGGGATATCAGCTGTACCACCAAGTACATAGAGCCAGAAGCAGGGTTCTTTTCAAAAACTCTGTACTCTCATGTTTAGTTAGCTACTTTGAATTGAGATTGTAGTCCATCACGGGAGCGAGCTTGGAGCAGTGGCTACTTTACAACACATATGGGGAACAAAAGCAGCCACCCTCTAGAAGAAAGGACAGTGTCAGCACCAATTCAGAGATGATTTGAGGATCTACAGCCGAGTGATACACAAATAAGCTACGTTTTTGTTAATAGTTATGGTACTTGAATGCGTTTTTAGGATGCAATTCCTACGTTTAGTGTTACTTGAATTCAAAATGCTAGGTTTAAATAGGTAAATGTGAACCCCTGCCCTGTGTCAGTGCTTAGGTCTAGCCATAGGTTGCCCAGACACAAAGAGCCCCATTGTGGGAGATAAAGTATTCAGTGTATAGGTACTTCACAGGTACCCCAGTAACAGACCTATGCAATACTGTCTAAGTAAGAATATCTTATGGTGATTTAACTAATGAATACAAAGGGTAAACAAGCCATGTTAGTGACAAGGCAAGTAAGTAAAGTACACAGATGCTGTAATGTAGCCAATGGCTGCCACCCCATTCCACCATTGGAGACCATCTTGAAGCATATGCTTATACAAAGATTCTTAAAGTCAAGACCCCTGCCCCCATGTGACAGTGCTTGGACCCGGTCATAAGTTGCCCACACATACTGGGATGAGGGCTGGGTGATACCCGACATCTTAGTGCCAGCAGTAGACTAGGGTGGTGATGTCAAGGTAAAGCAGACATCTAATATATAATACAGCAGCTGTATTATTTTGCTTGGTTGGCCCAGGTTACCTGGTTGCTTTAAGGAGAAGGAATATATTCTGCCATTACGGCAACACACATGCCTGAAGAAAAACCTTTTAGTGCTGGCTGCCTACTGACTTCTGACAGTTGTATAGTTCATATACATAAAAACAAACATTTTTTTAGATTTACAATGTGATTTTACCATTTCTACTTTATATTTTACAGAAACCACGGCTTCTACAAGCATGTGTACATTTCCAGATTAATAACCCTTACCCATTCACTAGTCCCAACTCTTATCCAAGTCAGTTCAAATATAGCTTAAGAAATCTATTCAGCATTTAGCATGAAGACATTGAGACTTGTGAATTCCACACAGAAGCGCTTATATTTGTGTGTAGATGAGTGTTAAGCTATGCACACCCTTTATTATTATCATGTGAAATGATTCATCCTAGGAGTTGTGAAGTGCTTTCCGTTAGAAATTTCATCATTTCCCTTTTAAATTCTGTTTAAAATCACTTGAATCACAGAATAATTTGTTCATTTAGAGGAAAACTAATATATTTGGTCATTTTAATGTTCTTTTTGTTAATATTTACAAGGCTTTTAATTGATGTTTTATATACTTTTTTGATCACAGTCAATGATGTGCTCACTTGTTGATACTGCATGAGTTAATATGAGGAGGAGGTGTGTCCCTCCTCTGAAATATGTGTGTGTTGCGACTAGAAATAAATAGGAGACCAAATTACACAGGATGATCAGACGGGCTTGTCTTTCCTCAAATTTGCTTCAAGCAAACTTCACTTCAGCGTGGAAGCAGTACACATTACACATCCAGTAATTTCATGTCCAATGAAAAACCAACCACACCTTGACAATGGGACCCTGGGCAGTCCCAAAACCTTAGTTTATGTTTTTGCATGGAATAAAATTATACTTAATGTGTTAAAAAAATTCTGCTACAACATTTGTATGCTGGCAAGTCTAAGGTTGGGTTGGATTCCACCTAAAGTCATGCAGATACTGAATGCAATTCTACATCTAAAGTCTGAAAGCTAAAGTTTAATGTACATATATATTACCTTCTCTGGTTCCTCCTTTCACCCCACCTCAGGTAATGCCAATATGTGATGCTAAGCCTCCATGACTGAAAGGACTGAAATCCAATTAATAAAATGGACGGGCCAGGGACAGTAAGGCCCCGTTCACACCTGGGTGTTTTGTAGCGTGTTCCTACGCTCTGCAAAACGCCGAAATCCCATTATTTCCTCTGGGTATGGTTCACACCTGGACGTATTACAGGCCGTATGAACGCGCTACAAAACACCCTACGCCCAAAGAAGTACAGGAGCTTCTTTGGGGCATATTTGCCGCGTATATCCATTGGGATACAGCCAGGTAGCCCTCGGAAACGTGCGTTTGTCGCGTGTTTTTTACCGCGAATCGCGAATCCTCCAGCCCCGGTCAGCAATCATTAAGATAGCAAGGGTTGCCCGGCAGTAGTATCCACACATCAAAATATGGTTTTAGATGGTCGGAGCTCAGGAGTCTGCAAAAAATATTTATTTTCTTTCTCTCTTTTTTTTTTCTTCCTTGTTTCTTTTTCTTTATTTACCCCGAGTGTCTTTTTGTGTTTTCTCTCTTTTTCTGTCCTCTTTTTTCATTTTTCGTCCTGGCGAAGGATGCAAAATTATTCGCCAGGGCGAAAGGTCAAATGATGTCACAATGTTCCAGTGCTGATTCCCTAATTGGAAGAGGCACCAAATAGCATAATACAGTCTAGATGTAAAGTTGATCTTTATTAATATATAATACTACGCTACTTTGATAGTTAAAAGGTCTGCCTTTAATAACATAGGGAAGGTATAACGAAGTCATTAAGGTTTGATGGCTGGAATGTTGTGTCGTATATACTTCTTTTTATGGGTCGTATATACATACTTTTTATGTTGAAAAATGAATTCAATAAAAAAAAAAAAAAAAGATGGCAAGGGTTAACACTTCTGCCTTGCAGCGCTGGGGGTCCTCGGTTCAAAATCCCAGTCAGGACACTATCTGCAAGAAGTTGGCATGGGTTTCCTCTGGGTACAAAGTAGGGATGCACCGATACCATTTTTTTCCAGACCGAGTACAAGTACTGATACTTTTCCTCAAGTACTCACCGATACCAATTGTCGATAATTTATTTTAGTGTCATGTGACAATTTTTCTAAAATAATACAGACTGATCTTAGGACAGTGGTGGTGTGCCAGGGCCCGTTCCCAGCTGCAAACGTTGCACCCCTGGTAGTTCTGCCACTGACTCGAAGCTATAGAGGACTACAGGTCCCAGTAACACATAATACAGCAATGCAGAATAATAGCATAGAGATAGAGAGGATTACAAATGCATTATACAGCAATGTTGAATGGCAACCAGCTATGGAGAACTACAAATCTCAACAATACATTATACAGCAATGCAGAATACCACCAGCTATAGAGGACTACAAATCCCAGCAATGTAGTTTACATCAATGCAGGGGCTGTGCGGGCTCTCAAGAGGGCGGTGCGGGCTCCTGGGGGGGGGGCGGTGCGGGCTCTCAGGGGGGCTGTGCAGGAGCCTATGAGGAGGCTATGAGGGTTCTCAGTAGGGTAGTGAAGGGTCTCACCAGGGGTCTTGCAGGTGGGTGCAGACGGCATGGTTTCAAGAAGGAGGAGATGTGCGGCCGGCGCTGTAAACAAGCACCATGGTTCACGGGAAGGCTGGCTTGCTGGGGACCTCGGCAGCCTTCCTTTGAAGCACGGTGCATGTTTACAGGCTGGTTTCATTTTAAAAATGTAAAGAGCTGGTATCAGCGCTTAGTACCGGGGCATTTTTTACGAGTATGAGTACTTGTGAAAATGCCCAGTATCAGCACCGATACCAGTATTGGTATCTTTGCATCCCTACTCCAAAGACAAGCTGGAAGGTTAATTGGCTCCTATCTAAATTGGCCATGTATGTATGTGGGATAGAGACCTGTGGGATAGAGATCGTAAGCTCCTCGACGGCAGGTACTGATGTGAATGTGCAGTATGTAAAGCACTGTGTACACTGCTGGTGCTATATAAATACCTGAAATAAATAAAAAGAGACCTGGGCTGGCCAACCAGAGTACCAGACAGTTAGACCATGTCAAGTGAGCACTGAAACATAGCCACGGGTTTTCCACTTTTGATATAAAGTAGAAAGACTCTCTAAGCAGCTTCCATCCAACCGCAGTAAAAGCATTGAAATGTTATAGCATAATATGCATCATTTGATAGACATATATGGCAATCTGCAAAGAATTTTCTCTGTGCACTTTTATGGCCACTGAATGGTTATCACATGTTCCATTCCAAGTTATAAATGACATTACAGGTTATGGTTTTACAATAAACCATTAAGCCAACGGTCTAACAAATATTTATAGGCAGTAAAGAAATGCATAGTCATTCCAACAGGGAGCAGGGACGTTTTTTATCCTGCGATTTAGGGCTTTGTTTCATCGTCAATAAAACTAGTTTAGTGAAAGGAGGCTGCTGAGCCTCTAAAGGTTTAAATCCACATAACTCAAACAATGGTGTCTAAATGAAGTCATGTTTATGGATTCTGCCTGACTGTATGAATAAATGTGTGAATGTTTTCATGCAAATACATTAAAGGCTACGGAACAGTTTCCTATTCCATGCTGACTAATTTTTTACTGTTTTTCGGAATGTTTTTCGGAATATCTTTTATAATTCTGGAGTTATGGTTAGAGATTTGCTAGAATAGAATAGATTTTTTTTTATTGTTAGGTGCATCCTTAAAACCAACCTTGCTTAAGTCTGGTTGGTTATGTGCCAAGGAACCTGTTCCTTTAGGCAGCGTTGAATATTCTATCGTTATAATAGTAACTCCAGGTCAGCACATTGAACGTTGCTCTGTAAGAGATGACTTCATAGCTCAAAGTTAGTGCTTTGTCTCTTCAACTTAGCAGCTATCAAAGCTCTTGGGAAAGGCCAGGCCTAGAAGGAAAGTCACTTAACCCGGGGTTCTTCAGCAGGGTGAAAGGAAGCCATCTCCAAACACGTTTCATCTTTTAGGGGAGAAGAGTCAAGACTTTGTTATGTGTAAGTAGGCAAGTGCAAATATGTGCTTGTTGGGCACTAGAGGAAGACGCAAGCTGGCCATACAGCACAAGAATCTTATCCAAAAAATGAAGAACGTTTGTTCGATTTTGTAATAGTC
Source organism: Nanorana parkeri (assembly GCF_000935625.1). Taxonomy (NCBI): domain Eukaryota; kingdom Metazoa; phylum Chordata; class Amphibia; order Anura; family Dicroglossidae; genus Nanorana; species Nanorana parkeri. Next base: position 1,539,013 of record NW_017306272.1, read on the forward strand.
AAAGTGACACTAAACTCTGGAGTGAAATCCTAAAAATGCATTCAAGTACCCTAACTAGTAACAAAAATGTATCTTATTTGTATATCACTCGGCTGTAGATCCTCAAATCCTCTCTGAATTCATGCCGACACTGTCCTTCCTTATGGAGGGTGGCTACTTTTGTTCCCCATGGTCCCTGTGTGTGTTGTTAAGTAGCCACCGATCCAAGCTCACTCCCTTGATGGACTACAATCTCACATATAGTTTACTAACTTGTATTGAGATTGTAGTCCATCACAGGAGTGAGCTTGAACAACACGGCTTCACAACGCACACAGGGACCATGGGGAACAAAAGTAGCCCCCCTCCAGAAGGAAGGACAGTGTCCGCACCAATTCAGAGATGATTTGAGGATCTAGAGCAGAGCGATACACAAATAAGAAACATTTGTGTTAATAGTTAAGGTACTTGAATGTGTTTTGAACCTTTAAGGTGGGAGATCACCCTGGAATGATTTTTTTCACACATGTAATCTTGGTTAGACCATGATACTTTCTCTTAATTAATTGCTTGCAACACGTATGTCGCTCCTTCACATCATGGCCTCAGATATACACATGACGATGCATGACAATAGTGATAGATATATAACACTATACACACGCGCACACACACACACACACACACACACACACAGAGTATATATTATACACCCCCCCCCCGCCACATGCATACACGCACATACTCACTGTACCAGTCTTGCCACTCTCCGTTCTGCTCCAACATTGACTAGTCACTGACGGCCACAATTCGCACGATCAGACCCACATTTTCGGCTGACAGTCCAGTCTTTAACTCCTTTGTGACTGACGACGTACAGTGTACGTCACCAGCATCGGGGCTGTTTAAACAGACTCCCGGTGACTTTTGCCGCCGGGACTCTGTTTAAACTTGTAGAGCCGAAGGTCTGGCCCCCTAGAATTTCAGCGCGAAATTATAGCTAATTTGCCTACAAACGTCAGGTGGTCATAATAATCTGGCCACTCAGTGTATAAAGATTGTCCTATTCAAGTGCAGTAAGCCAAACATTCAATCAGAATTCAGCCCGGTACAAGATGGATGCTGACTGGTTGTTATGACCATCTGTACTTATAAATTAAAGATGTACTCCAGGTGAAAACAAAAGACACAAATGAATGCCATACTCATTAATACACCATTACATGTATTTTTTCTTTTTTTAAATATAAGCAGTGTAAGCACCTGATCCGACTCTTGCAGTCCCAAGTACAGCAGAGCTCACACTAGGAGAGGGATATGTGGCACAATATGCTAGTCAGTTGTGCTGCAGTACTCAAGTGCTACCAAGGAGCCTGCTGTTAGGAGGACAGAGCACAGCGACAGAGAAAGGAGCTTATCACTCTGCTGCTTCTCTTTTCACTGTCCAGTCACAGGCTGGGAGAGAGAGAGAAGACCTGTAAGTGTTACTGTACAGCTTTAGACTGGGCTGTGCTTTATGGTAGAGCTGTGTAAATCACAGGACTGGATAGGCAGAAATACAAACTGTTTGGCAGGTAAAAAGACCCCCGTCATATGTGTATTTAGATGTTAGCCTGCAGTTCAGCTTTAACACTTAAAGTATATGCATAGCCAAAACTTTGTTTTAAGTGTAGAAGGATTAGAACCCGTCAAGTTTTTATATGTGTCTGATTGGGGAGGTTCAACCTCTGAATTTGTTGCTGAAACAGAAAATGATGGGAAATCCCACAGGTTTACCGTTGTCCCCAGAACAAGAAAAGAAGGGAAATCCAACGATGTAGACACTTGTTTTGTGGACAACGGTCAATAGAGGGGAAATTCCCCTCACTTTGTAGAGATCTACTCCCACTTCCTGTTCTGTCACTGCGACAGGAAGTGAAGAGACATCTCATCAACGGGACACAGAGAACAAAAAACTAAACCAATAAAGGTTTTCAACCCTTTCCCACTCTATCCAAAACTGGAAGAAAAAAAAACTAAACACTTTAGAACTAGAACTCTTTTTTCAACAAAAAGGCAACAAAAGTATATTTGTCTACACCCCAACTATGAAATACAGACATTTTTATATTTTGTATCAGGACCAGTTGTTGTCTTAGTCTGTTGCTAGCCAACAGTCACAATTGGTGACCTCACACAAGATCAAAGTTTCCCAGATGCATTGTAAAGAATCCAACTTGACTAATGTGAGGTAAAAAATGTTTCATTCTTCCCAGCTCTATGCTGAAAAAACAACTCGGGTCACCAGTTCAATTCATCAGACTCGGCAGTGTTACGTTGTGTTGAATCAATGCACATTCATCTCCAATTAGTGTACTGTAAGAGTATGTACTCTGCTACACCAGAAGAATTATGGAGGAACGCAGCAAAATGTCACCGCCAAAAACCTATCATCGCATTTTACAGCAGGCTTAACCTCTTCTCATCCACGACAGAAATGACACAGCATTTATAATAACTAGCTTTCTGCTGTTATTTATTGAAGGGTATCTATGGCCAACAACTAAACATAAATCTGTATTGCTATATTGAATTTACATCAATTCTATCCTACTCCTGATGCTAGCTTTTCACATGCACAACACCGCACGATCGTGTGCTAGTGCGACCCCATTGATTTCAATGGGGTGACATCCACACGGCAATCGCTAAAAAAAAGGTACAAGTACCTTTTTCTGCGACACACGACGCACATTTTTTTTTAGCCGCGTTCACTTGCACGGGCGGAATTGTGGCAGGAAACCGCTCAATCAGCCCCGCGCGACAGGGATGCCATTAGAAAATAATGGCACTCACAACACGATCGGTTCACACCTTGACGACTCCTGGCCGCGCGGCAATCGTGCGCAAAACCTCGTGGATTGCCGCGCGGTCAGGAATCGCCTAGGTGTGAACCTAGCCTAATACCCATATCCATCTAAAAGTTTGTAAACTTCCTTCCTTCAGCCAGGTTCATACCTGGGCGATCTTTGTCTGCGCGGCAATCGTGCACGAAACCGCGCGGTCGCAGAGTCACACACCACCACTGCAAGAAAGAATAAATGGTTACCAGCACTCCAAGTTTTCCCAGCACTCCAAGTTTTCTTCAAAACAAAATCCTTTTATTCATTCTTGCAGGTCACATCACCATGCATGGTGATGTTCCAGAACCTGTCCGGTCCCTTCATCAAGCAAACAAAAGTGATTCATCAAGTATTTGGTGGCGCCATCCGTGGCCACTTCAGCACACCCCCCCCAATATATGGGGCTTCTCGGTCAGGAGTGCAGTGGGACTCTCTATTTGACACGCCACCACTGATCACGTTGGCAGTGCCAGTATTTTCCAATGGCACCCCAGTCGTGCCAGGCAGATCATACGGTTTCCCGCTGCAATTCCACCCGTGCCACGGCGAATTATCGCACATGAGAAAACTGGGCATCGTGAAAAAAGTTACATGTACCTTTTTTCAGCATTGCCATGTGGACGTAACCCCATTAAAATCATTGGGGCCGCGCGGCAACTGCTGTGTGCACCCGCAAAAGAGAGTGCGGTCCCGGGACACCCAAGTCTCCACCAGCTCTGAAGATGTCCATAAAATGTACTTCCTCAATGCAGTGACACAATTTCACTCAGCCCTGTAAATATGCACTTCCTTGTGTAACTTCTGAACTACAACAACATTTGAACAATGTAACATTGTCATTGTACAGTATGCTGGAAGCAATGCATGAGAGGATGTGTAGTCTTGAGAAATCCAGATAAGTAAGCTTTGATTGCTTTATCAGAAACATTTCTAATATGTATTCTTATTACAATGCTGATGTCATAACAGTATAGTGTGATTTTATAACTCCTTTAAGCTAATGATATTGGGTCGATTTACTAAAGTCAAATAGGCTGTTCAGTTTACGAGGGAATTTCCCCTTAGCTGAGTGGATGGGGTGAAGGATCTGCTGACTTCCCTCATCCAATCATGTGTTAGCAAAATATTTTTTTTTTTCAAATTTTCCATGTGGGTGATTGGGTATTCTTTACATAATGAAATGTCACCACATTCACTAAGCTGAGAGGAAACTTCCCCTGCAAAGTGCTAGTTCCCGAGCAAAGTGAACAGCCAAGTTGTCTTTAGTAGAACAACCCCAATGTCTCTGTGCTCAACAAGACTAATGTACTTAATGAATAGAGCTGGCAGACATGAAGCTATTGTCACGGATAAATGAACTTTCAGAAGCAAAACATCTAATGATTCAGGCATCAGAATTAGAGCGGTAAATCAACAACTATATTTTAAGTGTCAGAATGAAGGGTTTACTGAAGAGCACTGCTTCAAATGTGAGATACATAAACACAAAGGCAGGGGAAGTTTGTCTTTCTGTACTGTTGGATTAATGAGGATAAGGATTTAGGACCTATTAACACCGGAGCGATGTACTAATCGCATGTTACTGTGCGCTTAGCACACGCCATCATGCTGTGCACACAGTACTCCACACAGCCTTTCATATCAATGGCACCACAACGCACCTCCTGCCAGCCATGCATTGCAGCGCAATGTGCAGTACCACAATACTAGTACAGTGCATAAAAAGTAGTGTATTGCAGTACTGCACATCGCTCTGGGCTGCAGAGCACAGCCGCAGGGAGGTATGTTGGAGTGCCATTAAAATAAACAACATGACATGGCAACACTACACACCTAGCATACAGTACCACATGCTAAGTGCATGCCCATGCACTAAATGCATGACAACATGCAATAAGCACAATGCTCCAGCATGAATAAGCCATTAATAATAGGGGGAAGTTATCAAAACTGGAGCAGACTAAATCTGGAGCAGCTGTGCATGACAACCAATCAGCTTCTCTCTTCAGTTTGTTCAGCTAAGATTTGAAAATAAAAGATAGAAGCTGACTGGTTGCCATGCACAGCTGCTCCAGATTTTGTCTGCTCCAGTTTTTATAAATTCCCTTCTCTGTCTTTTCCTTATCAAGCTTTTCTTTTAGAGGGGCTGCCATTGCTGATTTTTTTTTTGAAAACCCTAATTGCCTGGCTGTTATTTATTACAGGTATTTATAAACTGCCGTCAATTTACACAGTGCTTCACATATTGTACATTCACATCAGTCCCTGCCCCCAAGGAGCTTACACTCTACGGTCCCCATCTCACATGCATACATACACACAGACTAGGGCTAATTAACTTTCCACCATGTCTTTGGAGCGTGGGAGGAAACCCACACAAGCACAGGGAGAACATGCAAACTCCATGCAGATAGTGTCCTGACCGGGATTTGCACAGGGAACCCCCAGTGCTGCAAGGCTAAAGTGCTAACTACTACACCACTGTTATGTTGACCTTCTGGCTTTCATACTAACATCCGAGTCACTGGCTTGGAACAAGTATACAGATCAGGAAGCAGGGATCCCAACATGAAAGAAGCACTTTCAGGGAGGTGTCCTTCTCATTTCCGGGAGGTGCTCTTCCCCCCCCCCCAGAGCTTCCGGGAGAGTTGAGATGTCTGAGGAAGTTTATAGTTGTCCTTATCTCTGTACTGGGTTAATGACTCAAATGAGACCATTTAATACAGAGAGTAAATCTTGGAATAAATAGTTAGAAAACCTCGGCGGGGGGCGGACACTATCGCCGATGCCGC
>NW_017306272.1:1545342-1555660 GCF_000935625.1 Nanorana parkeri
GGGAAAAAAAGTGCGTCTTATGGAGCGAAAAATACGGTAAAATGTGATGTGGAGCCCACAGTGTCCTATGGGGTGTTCTCTGCATAACACTGCAGAAGACACTGCCAGAGAGGAGGTCCTACCAGGGTTTTACAGATCTCGTCACATGATCTGTAAAACCATGTCACGTGATTACCATGATGAAAGTCATGTGGCAGGTTTCCTCTGCCTCCATGAACCTTAAATTAATTGGGCTTCACTTTCCTCAAAGCCCTGAAACAAGTAGTGTAGAAAAGCACATTTGTAAATCACACAGCTGTTCTTTATAAATGTGGCAGTGGTTTTTGAAGAAAAATCAGCGGTATAGCCGTGGTTAGTCCATACCGGTGCTTTAAAAAAGGGCCCCAGTGTAATAATGTACACAGACAGGCAATATATCGCCTCTGCTAATCATAACCGAATGTAGTTGGGGCCCATTCACACCACTTGTATAATTCCGGTATAAGCGCTCACAACAAAAGGTTTCCCTGATATTCATATACACAGTTGCTTTGAAAGGGGTAAACAAAAAGTAGCAAGTAGAGGAAACAGTTAGTGTTGTCGAAAAAAATAATAACTACTTGAGGAGTTACCTTCAATGTAGAAGAGCTGCTGCTGGATCGTGGTATGTGAAGTGCTCCAAACTCTCCATAGGTATCCTAGATGTTCCAGTAAGTGTATCCACCTACTCGGATAGTCCCTTAGGAAGCCATAGATAATCTGGCAACTGAATCCAGAGAAGGGATAGGGTCACTGCACAAGAAGAGGCATTTCACTTGTGGCTAGCGAGGAGGCGACATGCATATGGGATGTCAGTAGTGGGCTCTGCATTCAACGCGCTTCAGGGAGAACAGCTCTCCCCTTCGTCAGGAATAGAAATATTTGTGCTGCAATTTTCTTCCAGATGTCGGCCTTTCTTCTGTTGTCCTTATAACATAAGTTCTGTGGTCGTAGAACTGTGGGTGCTTCTGGACCATGCATGTGAAGGATTCCATCCCTTGGCTGTCATTATAATGGACACACCACTTGTACAACCAGCAAGTGTAATGGGGAAGGACCGGTCATAAGGAGGAGGCAATTTTTTTTCCCCTGAGTAGCGTTTCTGCTATGTTACACACGCTGCATGCATTTAGCACATTTTCATTGTGAAAAAATGCAACCTGCTGTACTTTTATTCATTACACTGGCTTAAAGAGTCCATAGAGTGAACTATACTCATTAACTAACATGGATTTTGGGTTGTCTAAACAGTAGGGGTGTGTTAAAAAAGGCACCCCACTGCATCTGGGGTGAATTTACCCTTAGACGGCTACTATAACAACAGTTGCATTGGTTACCTGGATTTGTATGAGCTGTCCATCCCTTTGCAAAGTAACTGAACAGATTCCAGTTACAGTTTTCTCATCTCCACTAATAAAAATGAATGCAGAAGTCACACAGAAGCTATGGACAATACTTCAGCAACAGAAGTGACCAACTGCAACCACGCAGAATTCATCTTTCATTGATCTGTCTTCAGTAATTAAGATACCTTTTGCTACACTTTACTTGGCTCTTTACACTGTTCTTTAGATTTGCTCTTTACATTGCTTTACAGAATAATAAGCTGGTATATATTTTAGGGATCTGCAGATACTTTTCGAGTACCAGTGCAGATACTTGGCATTTTCATGAGAAGTACCAGGGTTGCAGAGGTTGCAGCTGGGACCTGGCTCTGGCACTCCACCACTGTCCTGAAATCATTAGTCAGTATTGTTTTAGAAAAACTGTCACATGACAATAAACAAAAATGTATCAGTACTCGTACTTGTAAGTACTCGGCAAGTACCAGTACTCGTACTCGCAAAACTGGTATCTGTGCATCAGTTTATTTATATTTATAAAAACACAATCGTACATGTAAACAGAGATGTAGAAATCCCAGAAGCTCCGTGTGCTCCTTACAAATGACAGCTGCCTCCTAATTTTTTAATTTTTCTCTAGTGTAGTCTTGAAGCTCAAAAGTATCGGTACATGTACTCGTACTTGTATCGAGTACTGTACTTGGTATCTGTGCAACCCTAATATATTTCAGTAACTGACCCACCAAATGGACAGCGGCTTCAGTATCAAAACCCTACCTAGGCTGTGCTTCATATTTATTTCATATTGTAATTAACAGATGGCAAAGCTGTTAATTGGTGCAAAATTAAATCCTAGCTACTAGCAATTAATTTTTACCGGTTTAATTGGAATTCTAAATGTTCAACCAAGAGCTGTTAAAATAGATAAAATAGAGGCTGGAGGCACAAGGTGGCTTCTACATAACAACTGTAATTAGAAATTAAAGCTTCTATGCTCTAGAAATATAATGCTAATAGTTTATTATAGTATAGGGGACATGTGTTATATCATTGGCATCACTATACTAGGAAACTGGTCCCTTAAAAGGTTAGGAAATTCCAATATGCAGAAGTTCATTTTTTTGCTGTCCTGTCTCTGAACATGCATTGTGCCTAGTCATCATGTTTACCCTCTGGTTTCAATGCTTTCTTTGTAAGTGACTCAATCTGCAGATCAGAAAAGTTAGAGAAAAGTCTTCAAACATCTTCTGGGTCTTTAACTCAAACTACTAAAGCAGGAGCATCAGAATTAAGTCAAGGCAACATTGGTAGACAGAGGCGGCTCTTTAATTAGGCAAATTAGGTGGTCGCCTTAGGCCTCGTGCTCGCGAGGGCCTCGCGGTCGCCTAATTCGCTCTGTTGCCACATTACCTCGCAGCCAGGTAACGTTAAGAGCTCTCAGCCCTGTCGCTGTCAAACTGAGACTCTCAGTTTGACAGCGACAGGGCTGAGAGCTCATCTGTTTACTCGGTCTATCCACTCGGCCAGTCTTCTGGAACTCCGTCCACCAGCCAACGAGAAGAGACCTCACCCCTCCCATCCACCGCACGAGGATCTCAAGGCTAGGAGGGTGGAGTTTATCGTCAGGGGCAGATGGAGATGTCGTTGGCACTGGCTGGTCCTGCACGCTCCTGCCCAGCGAGACATGGCCTGCATAGTCCTGGTGAGGGGTGGCCCTCACAGGCTACAGCACTGGTGAGAGCCCTGTGGAGAGCCCCTCAGAGCCCTGGTAAGACACCAGAGAGCCCTGGTGAGATGCTACAGAGCCCTGGTTTAACCAGGGCTCTGTGGGATCTCACTAGGGCTCTGAGGGGGGTTTAACCAGGGTGGTGAGACCCCACATAGCCATGGTGAGACCCCATGGAGCACTGGTGAGACCCCACATTGCCCTAGTTTAGCCAGGGCTCTGTGGGGTCTCACCAGGGCTCTGTGGGGTCTCACCAGGGCTCTGTGGGGTCTCACCAGGGCTCTGTGGGGGCTCACCAGGGCTCTGTGGGGTCTCACAAAGCTGGTGAGACCCCACATAGTCCTGGTGAGACCCTACAGGCCTGAGTGGGGCTTCATGTTTAGGTTTCGCCTAAGGCCTTGCAAACTCTAGAGCCGCCTCTGTTGGTAGATAGTCTACTTATGAAAGGCAACAGAATTTTTATGAAAGGCAACAGAAATTTATATCACAACCTACTGCACAGCCCTTTATGCTCAGAATAAACAAAATACAGAATCTCCCGCGAACAGGGTGACAAGACAGCAGAGGGCTCCTGTACAAAGAACGTTTGCTCCTTCTGACCGTTCACTGTTGCCCCATCTATGGGCATGTCCCTATGCCACAGGGACACCTGATCATGGGAGGTATTTGTCAGGAAATTCCTGATAAATACATCCCAAGATCAAGTGTCCATGTGGCATAGGGACATTCCCATAGAGGCATATCTATAAAGCAGTGAATGTGATATTTACCAGACATTCAATGCAGGCAAATCTACCTTGTGCATGTATTTAAATTAGTGAAGGCTAGGGTGAATGCCACATTCACTGTTTTATAAATATGCCTCCTAGAGTATGTATTGCCTGCAATGTGCAACTGTCCACATTGTCTATGTTATCTTCCACACCTAACCACTATCTACCTTGTGTATTTTAGCTACAACATCTCCATTCTCTTCATGTGGTCTAACAAGTACAATACTGGTGTATAATAGAGACTATTAAGTAGAACTATAGGCAAAAATAGCAAGTCAAATGCCGTTTAGCATAAAATGTTACCACGCAGAAAAAAAGCAAAAGGAGCGCCTCCATAGTGTAAAAATTATATTTTACTATTACTATTTTCATTGATTGGGCATCATGTCCTATGTGGTTTATAAAGGAGCTTCTGATGAAAGGGGTTCAGCCCCTGAAACGTGTCAACTACAGGAAGGTGTGCTTTTAGAATGATTGAGCTCTTCCATAGCACTTGTAAACCCTTTCTGCTCACCCATCCGATAATATCCTGAGATCTCATCTACAAGCTTATTTCTAATGGTTGTTTGTGAGTACCCTTCAGCTATTTTTTAATCATTTAATACATCGTTTTTTACACCATGGAGGCGCTCCTTTTGCTTTTTTTTCTGCTAGATATCCAGTTTCCCCCGACTGTGAGGAGCTGCACCTGTGCCTCCGGAGTATTCCTTCCTCTTTCAAGAACAGTTTTATATTGTGGCGCCAGGGTTATTTTCATAAAATGTTACCACCCATGTGTATTTTTCATTTTGCAAATCTATTAAATACCCGTTTAGAGCTCTCTGCTGTATGCAATTCCCTTTTGGAGGGTGACAACGCTAGGCTGCCTCTTGAGAAATGGCAGCATTGTTGCCCTTTAAGTCAGCTGTGTCCACACGGGCTACAGCACGACATTCCAACACTGAAGAGGAGGCCTAAACAATACTATTGACTCCACTGATAGACCAGCTGCTGGCTTGTCCATCAGCCTACATTCGTTCCATGCAAGGTGGCTCTGCACACAGCGTTCCAAGCTTTCAAAACGCCATGGTTTGTAGAAACCAATAGCATGGACCATGATTTGCATAATGAACAAGATCTTGGGAGTTGTAGCTTATTCATGGCCTGCACCTTACACTGGCATGACCTGAAAGCCATAGGATAGTCCCACTCACCACCACCTCCATTTCTGTAAAAAAACAGACAGTCTGGAGCAATGAAAATTGACAATTATGATTATAGAAAGGCAAGTGGAGTTTTTTTTTTTTTTTTACGCAACCTTTAAAAGGCTTTTAACTTTCTCTTGGCAGTGTAAATGGCTTCTGTTATGATATGCCTATAGTTGTACTTTAAATCTCTGATTGCTTTCCCTCTGTAGTGATGATCATCATCTTAAAACTAATATGTCAAAAGACTGAGCTCCTCTTAATCCAGCATAAACCTGCTCCTATTAACACCTTTCTTGAGAATACCGACAGCTCTTGTCTTGCAGGGCTGTCAATAGGGTGTTGTTTGTAACACATATTCCATGAAATCTTCTATTGATGAAACTTGCCATAACAGCCATCATGGTTAACATCTCCTATTTTACACCCAGGCGGCTCTCTAATTAGGCTTATCTCTCTCCTAGCTGTCTCTCCTGGCTGTCTCTTCTTGCTGTCTCTCCTGACTGTCTCTTCATGCTCTCTCTCCTTGCTATCTCTGCTCTCTCTCCTTGCTATCTCTGCTCTCTCTCCTGGCTGTCTCTCCTTGCTCTCTCTTCTGGCTGTCTCTCCTTGCTCTCTCTCCTGGCTGTCTCTCCTCGCTCTGTCCTCGCTATCTCTCCTCGCTCTCTCCTGGCTCTCTCCTCACTCTCCTGGCTGTCTCTACTTGCTCTCCTTCCTGTCTCTACTCGCTCGTTTCCGTAAAGTCTTAAAACTTCCCAAAACTCTACAATCAAAATGTAGGATAACTTTAAAGTGAACCAGTACTTTGCCCATAAGGTAACAGGTATACTTAAAGTGGACCTTCCCCTACCCACCCATCCCCTGCCAATACCACCATTGCTGTACCATAAATATTTAAGTACACACATTTATAGATAATTGATTGCCCCCTACTTTACTGTGGCTCTACATTCTAACGCACTACTCTTACTACACCTCATATCCGGAGCTGTCATTTTCATAAGAAGATGTCATTGGTGGGCAGCGACTTCTTCCTTGTTGCATGCCAGCACACTGGAGATGTTGAGGCTGATCTCACACGTGTCACATGAGATCTGGGACAGCTTCTTAAAAAAAACAATAAGCCATGCCAGATCTAGTACGGCATATGTGCCATAAGAGTTTTGGCACATGTGCCGTAGTAGATCTGAGGCGGTTTGTTATTGTTCAATAACAAGGCGTGATCAATCTGGTATGGAGCAAGCATCATACAAGATCTGGGGCATGTGCCATTCCAGATCTGGCACATCCGCCGTCTAAGGTATGGTGCACCCCAGATCTCAGAAGGGACATGTACAAGCTCAGACGAGATCTACATGGAAGACAATGGTGATGTAGCCTTCCCAGGATGCACCAGTGAGCCCAGGGCTACGTCACCAGTGGTTCAGAAAAAACAGGAAGGAAAGAAAATAAAATGTAAGTTTATTAAAAATTATTTCAATGAAAGGACTTTTATGACGTTTATGGATGGGTATACAGTGCTTTTGTGTTTGAGGGGAAAAGTAAGCCCCTACCCACTGATGATATTTACCTTTGCACTCGCCCCTCCCTATTTACTCATCAAGTGAAAAACCCCTGCCAAGATGAATTGCTTAAAGCTTGTGCAGGACTTGGCACCATACCCCCCCAATCACAAGGTGATAGCACCTGGGCCTGGCAACTGAACACTCAGACATCCAGAGCTATATTGTAACAGGTAGAGGAGATATTTACATTGTACCCCATATCCAGACATATTGGGTATATTACTGGTCTCCAGCAAGCAAAGGCAACATTAGGGGAGTACAGGGACGATATCAGCAGGAGCTTAAAAGGAACCAAACCTGCTATTTGGCCTGAGTGGACAAAGTTTAGGTTCACTTTACAGATAGAAAAAGGTAAAAACAGTATATTATTACTTTTTATGATACAGGGTTCTTTTGCAAACTGTCATTTGATTAGGGTCTACATCTACTTTAATGTGCATTCTGATTTTAGAGTGGGCAGACACAGCATTGACCTTCAGCTACACAAATGTGTTTTTTTAAAAGACTGGATGACAATAATTAAATAGTTATCTACTTTACCATGCACTTAAAAATATTACTGAATCACTACCCCATGGGACACTTAAAGATGATCCACTGGTACATCAAGCTGAAAGCTGCCAGGGGAATACAGTCCATCAGCTTAAGCTGTGCAAGTAAATAAAGTAACAAGTATCCATGAAAGAAAATAAACTAGTAGTGGCAAAGTGAACGTTAAACAGGCACGCAAACCTGTGCATGTGTAAAGCTGCGCACCCTTGGATGCCCAGTATGTATGCACAGGTTTATGGAAGCAGTGGTGTAAACCCACATGCAGCCACCTATATCCATTCACTACAATGGGCGGCTGTACGGTGCAGCTGGTTATCCCAGGCTATGGAAACACGCCCCAATTTACACTCTACAGCCTCATGCGTCCATGTGCTTATGAGGCCATATATGGATACATTTGTAGGTAAATCCTAAAAGGATTCAACATTTGTTATTTCTACAAAGACATAGACAACAATGTTTTTTCTAGAATTAGTGAAGGACCCCTTCTACCCCTACTACTTAACATCCCTCAAGACATTTGTGGTGCTGAAAAGCTTGGGGACTGGGGCTTTGAGGGAGCATCCCCAGTTTGTTTGCTTTTAAAGATCAACTCAGTCAAAAAGTAATTGTTCCCACCCACCTCTATCCTAATAAGCAAGTATAATTGACTTCACACAGTAAGGGGAAACAAAGCCTAAGTTCCTTACTGCTGCTGTTTCGGGGTGGTGGGACTGTGAAACGAGCGGTGTGATGGTGCTCATAACCACCAATCCCCTTCACTCCCCTCTGCTGATGGCAGTCCTCTGCTGGATCTTAAAAGGACCTTAGCCAAAGGACATCCAATAGGAAGTGTCCACGTCATGCTGATGTGGATCTCAAAGAAGGAACCAAGAAGGAGGAGGAAAAGACTGAGGCGTCACATGACTGTGACTTAGCCCTCATTCACACCTAGGCGTATTGCATATGCGCGACCGGCGCACGTTTTTTTTTACCGCGATTCGCGGTAAAAAAGTTGCGCAACCGTCGCGCGATTCCGAAGGCTACTTGGCTGTATCCCAATGGAAAATGCCCTACAAAACGGCCCAAAGTAGTACCTGGACCTTTTCAGGCGTGGGCCGTTTTGTAGGGCGTTAGGGACGGGCGGAAATACGGCAAGGTGGGAACGAGACCGTTGACTACAATGCAATTTATATTTTTGACCGTTTTGTAGAGCGTTCGTCAAGCGTAGAACGCGCTACAAAACAGTCAGGTGTGGACGAGGGCTTAAGGTAAGTAAAAAGGGTTTTAGAGAAGGATTTTTTTTTGTAATCTAGCAATCAGATAGTGGGACATGAAATGGGGAGAGGGGGGGGGAATGTATCCTGAAGTTGGGATTTAAGGACCACCTCATGAGAAAAAGTCAAAAAACAATATTTATACACAGAGAAAAAAAATAACCAAAATTGAAAAAGAAAAATGGAAAAACAAAGAGAAACCTAGAATTACAGTACTGTAGTAAAATACGTTTGTTAGAACCAGATTAGATACACACGAACTTCCAAAATGTTATTTTGATAGTTTCACTCCTCAAGTGGTTACAGAAATGGTTCCCAATGACAAAAGCATCAGCAATACCAAGAACTGACTGTTATCAGAAAGACTTCAAAATGTGTTACAAACAGGTCACACCCTGATGTTTCACTATGTGCAGCGCTGACATAGTGAACTGAGCCTGGTAAATATAGAGCAAACAAGCACACGTGTGTCTGCATCCTGTGTTGCGGGTTTTTTTTATGTAATAGACATCATTTTGTGTCAAAACAGCAGCAATCCTTAATTGTTAGTCACACATTCTTAACTTCAAAATAAACTACTACACGGTGTTCTGTAATATTATAGATTATAGTACTGTAAAGCACGGTCGCAGCATGGATGGCCATTGACTGTACTCTATAATTAGATCCACATTTACAGCATTTGAAGCACTGCTGCTTTGAAATGTCCATTTTCAGGTCCATGCTTACCTAAATGTGCCGTGACGCACCACACCCGCATTGTAACGCTCTGCTGTGAATAGAAATCGATGAAATGTCACTTTGTTACAAGTTGTGAAAAAAACAAAACAGTGCGATGCACAACCAGTGGCTGCGGTAGGACCACTGGTGTGAGCAGGCCCTTCACAAAACCACACTACTGCATTAAAAATCTAATTGGACAGCCTACATACAGTAGTTGTTGGTAGCAACTCTGTCACTGTACAAATCACCTACTACTTTTGTTTCCCGTGGTTCCTGTACGTGTTGTAGCCACCACTGCAAGCTCGCTCCCGTGCTAGACTACAATCTTAATACAAATTAGTAAACTAAACATAAGATAGTATTCCATCACTGGAGCGAGCTTGGAGCGGTGGCTACTTTACAACACACACAGGGACCATGGGGAACAAAAGTAGCCCCCCTCCAGAAGGAAGGACAGTGTCCGCATGAATTCAGAGATGATTTGAGGATCTAAAGCCGAGTGATGCACAAATAAGATACATTTCGGTTAATAGTTAAGGTACTTCAATGCATTTTTAAGATTTAACTCCTAGTGTTACTTTAAAGGTATATCTGAAACCTGGTTACTTTTCTTTGAACATTATAGTTTCTTATAGTACCACCTCACTGGAAAAGCCCAATAAGGGTATCCAGGGTAATCTTTTCTTCAGGTCTACCACAGCCTTAAACATGCCTTAGTTGACATGAAAGGAACACATTAGAGCTGAGGTGTTGCATTCTACCCAATCATGCCCTGGGGCCTTCCAATTCCTCCGCAGGTCCTTCCGTCACACCTCATGTACATGGCTGCATACCGGTTTGCATTCTCTTGTACTGAGCGTTCTGTTTACAATAGTAATCTGCTCCAGGTCTTCCTGTGGAAAATCCTGAATAGAAGCTATGATACAACTCTGTACTTCCCAATGTCCTCTTTAGTTTATGCTAGATAAAACTCTGCTATACCCATGTCCAATGTGCTATTTATCTTCCATGTTAGAAGTGAAAATATAATTCTCTATAGCAGGGCTCAAAATTTCCACTCGCCCCCTCGCAATTTGCGAGTGAAAATTGTGTGGGGGCGAATGGAAATGAAGCCTCCTCGGGGCGGCTTCTCTCCTGTTCACCGACCTGATGACAGCCCTCCCTCGTCCGTCCGTCTA
>NW_017306272.1:1555686-1591896 GCF_000935625.1 Nanorana parkeri
GTGGCAGAGCGGGGGATCGGTAAATATCATTGATATTTACCGATCCTCCGTGTGAGAAGGACAAACACCGGAGCGATCGTCTGATCACTCCAGTGTTTGTAAATAACTGGGGACACATAGTATTATGTGTCCCCAGTTATGAATGAACAGGCTGTGATTCACATTTCTTTTCTATTTTAAAAGGGAAATGTCAGGGGTCTGTTTGGACCCCTAATATTTCCCCGAAGCCCCCCCAACAGTAAAAAAATAAATAAATCAAAATAAAAATACAAAATTATAATAAAAAAATAAAAAAATGTAAAAAATTTTTTTTCAAAAAGTGTAAACTGCTCCCCCCACACGCATATTATTAGACATGTGCGAAGACTAAAAATTAATTTCAGATGAAATGTGTATGTGTAATGCCCTGTGCGTTGATCTGTGGCTGTATGTGTGTTGTGCTGTGTGCGCGTTGTGCTCTGTGTGTGTTTGTTTGTGTTATGCAGGGCAACTGGTGGCGAGTAACTTTGAAGGCCTGGCTAGTAGCTCAGGACCTGAAATTTTGAGCCCTGCTCTATAGAATAGTTATGGTATGCAGAAATCTTCCATTTAAGAGTTTGTGAACAAGGAGGTTTACTCATTCTGCGGCTGCACATACAGATTTTAGGTATAAAACTATACCAAATGTTATAAGCACATACAAATATTACGAACAGCGCTCTCGGATTGGGCCAAGGGAATAGGGTACTGTAGTTCTACCTCGCCTGCAGCCCTAAGAGACAGGAGGAGTGCCTGCACTTGTGAGACAAAAAACAGACGTGAGGGCGCGAGGCTAGGGGGACTATGAAACTGGTAGTGACACAGTGGAGAAAGTAAGAGGAAATGGTTCACTTACTTTAAGTGGGTCTCGGGACCAGATGGATGTGACAGTGTGTCCGTGTCCCCGCTGAGGCAATGTGAAGTGCCAGTGATGTGAGGACTGACGTCAGGCTGGGCTGCAGCTGCGGGTGGAGGAAACCGGGCTGTGAGGTGGATGTGTCTGGGCCAGTATCCGTGCCGTGGTGAAGATGCAGGATGGAGAATCGGCCGGGATGGGGGTGGAGTGAGGAAGGATCAGGTTGGTGAAGTAGTGGGTGGAGGCTCGGGAGCAACGCGTTTCGAGGCTGTTACCTCTTTGTCAAGCTCATTAGGAATGGTGTTTTTTGTACCAAATGTTATAGTAATTTATAGTAAAATTCACGAAGCATAAAAGCCACAAACAATAAGAAGATCTGTCTTGCGCTGAACTCACAAAGTTTTAGCGGTCACTTATAAATTACATTAACGCTATGCAAATTCTTTACTAAATCCGGGCTCATGTGTCACTGCAGCTTGTAAATGAAATCCAGTTTGATGACATCGGTTTGTGAGCTCCATCATAGCGAGGGTATGTCTGCTAGACATTAAAGATGATGCTTGTTAAAATGTTCTTCATTATTTGAAATATGACATGTGTAAAGCCTATATAATGTGCACATTACACAGCAACAAGGAACAGAAAAAAACAAAAAACACAGCAGCCATTGTCAAGGTCAATGTGCATTTCCCCAACATGTGCACATCTATATCAGAGATGTACTCTGTTTAACCAACATTGCAGTAATTGTCACAGTGGGGTAGGGAGGATGGCACCTGCAATACAGGAATGTTTCAATCACCCATTACGCGAGCAGAAAAAATTGCCGTCTGGAGACGGCAACCCGCAGATGCTGCAGTGCCGTCCGTCCGTTTTTTTACTACGGGCGGACGGCAAGAGGTTAATATACCCTGGGAAGGTGAGATTCCTGTCTTGAAGGTTTGATCTCTATATCAAGTTGCCATTAAAAGGATGTAGGGGTTGATTTACTAAAGGCACATAGGCTGTTCACTTTGCAAGGGAGTTTTCCCTCAGCTTAGTGAATGTGCTGAAAATTCACTTTGCAAAGAATAGCCAATGACAAGCGAGGAAAATGTTAACAAAAAACAAAACAGTATGTTTGCTTGCACATGATTGGATGATAGAAGTCAGCAGTGAACAACCTATTTGACTTTAGTAAGTCAACCCAAGTGTATTCAAAAAATCAACCCAGGGCACCCGAATTCTTTCCTAAGCAATGAAATGTTGTGGGGTACAGCTGAAATAAGAAAACCAGTTTTATCCATTCAGAAATAAAAAGATTGATCCACATTTCCCTACTTTGTGATGGAAAAAAGGCTGAGGCCTTTAAAAGCCACATTTTGTGGATAAGGTTGATGAAGGAGAAGGTTCCCTGAAACGTGTCCCTAAGGCCAACAGTATGTAGGTGGAGCCGATCATAGAAGAGTTGGGTCGGAATCCAAGTGATTCCATCTATGTTCTTGTGATACTGCGTTCACACCTTACTTCTGGTCATGGATAGGGGGGCTCAGCTACCAAAACCACTTACTTTCCTACCAATTGTGAAGCAAAGGCAACAACACATCATGTTCAACTATAGGGAGAATTTTATATGGTAGTCTAGTGTTACAAAAGCTCAGGACCTCCATTCTCAGGCCCAGGAAACTTGGAATGCACTTGATCTACAGTTATTTAAGGTCCCGGAGTTCACCAACTTAAATAACTTGTTCACTGTCCTATTAAATGAGCTGGGTGAACCTGTGCTAACACTTTACTGTCTGTGGGTGTATGTTACCAAGAGCTGCAAGGAGGATTGATCTACTAGCCGTACGGTTACACTGTACTTCCTCGGGTCAAGTTCTTGCAGCTTGTTAGAAATATAGTTGGTTTTTATGGGACCTGCTATCAGCTATCTTATTGCCACAATTCTGAAGCATGACACTCCGTAATGAGGGTCGGCATCTTCAAAAGAATAAACTGTTTACTCTAAACAGGAAAACTTGTTTCTAGCCAATACTTCATTAAGAGACAAGAGGGCATGCATTCCATAATCTGCGCACGGTTTGTTTCCTCCTTTACGCCATGACAGGTTGTTGGCACTGAACTCGATAAACCTGACTCCAAAACTCATTTAGCTTCAGCAGGTTTCATTATTTTTAGTTTACTGTAGCTGGATTGCATTCCTATGCTGCAATCTAATACTCTATCTTTACATGTTCCCAGTATAAATCACTGTCCTTCCAGAACAGAGCAGGTAAGAATTACTGCACATATCCACTTCAAGACGCTCCATAAGGTTAATTGATGAACTGTATTCATGCTACTTCCCACATAAAGCAATCTCTTCCTATTCCTTTCTAAAGTAGCATCCAATACAGATGGGAAATAATTACTACCGTAATTATTTTCTTCGATATGGTGCTGCAACACACAAATCTTTGCATTATCTATTCAGGTATCTATAGCACAAAGAAATGCAGCTTGTAAAATCAAATTTGAAGTTGAGCAAGCAGGGCCTGGTGATAACAGTGCACAAAACAAATTATTTTCTTCAGTGCTTAAATTTTTTTCATTCTTGAAGACTAATGAACAGCATAGGAACCCACCATGCAAATTATACCTTTTACTGTAAAGATGACAAGTAAACAAATGATACAAACACATTTTGTATTCACTTTGTGCCTTTTAGAACAACTTGCGTTTTTTTTTTTACAGTATTTGTGCTTTGAACCTGTTCAATTTGCTCCAACAAGGGGGAAAACATTCCTTCCTGATCCCATAAGGCAATCGGATATTCCCTGGATCAACAATCTCTGATGCCTAATATACCTATAATAACTCAATATCCAGTAATATTCTGTGCATTTAAGAATACATCCAGATGTTTTTTAAAACAATTAACCGAGCTAGCTAGAAATAGCTCCTGGGGAATCTATTCCACATTTTCACAGCTCTGACTGTGAAGAATCCTTTCCGTATGCAAAGGTTAAACCTCTTCTCCTCCAGACGCAAAGAGTGCCCCTTGTCCTTTGCAGTGACCTTAACGTGAATAAATTTGGCACCAAGCTCTTTATATGGACCATTAATGTATATTTACATGGTGATCATGTGCCCCCTTAATCGTCTCTTCATCAGAGAGAACAAATTCAGGTCAGCTAATCTGTCCTCATATCTCCCATAGAATTGTCTCTCTCCCCTGAAGAAGCCCTTTTCGGTGCGTAACATGTAGGGACTTACAGGAGCGTTTATACCATTCTGATAACAAACAACCATATACATCGTAACTGCACGGTATTGTCACCATTCGGTGAACCTGCATTTGTAAAAGCATTTTTATTGATGATTTTGTATTCCGTTTTTTATCTTAAATAATGTATACAACGATTTATTGAATAAATGTACTTCTAAGATTTTTATACACGAGGTCTGGACTTGTTTCTTAAAAGCCCCCCTTTTTTTCTTTTCCCCTCTGGGTCCTCGCACACCCCACTGTGGAAATACCCTTTTTTTTTTTTTTTCTTCTTGCATTTGAAACCTGGGATGTGAAACTTCCAGCTCCTCTATATGTCTTCTGCAACGCATGTCTACTAATATTATCCCTTAATCTGTCCTCATAGCTGAGCTCCTCCATGCCTCTTAAGAGTTTGGCTGGACTTTCTCCAGTTCCACAACATCCTTTTTGTGAACTGGTGCCCAAAACTGAACTGCATATTCCAGATGAGGTCTTACTGATGCTTTGTAATGGGATGTCCAACAAGCTCAGATAGGTTTGATGGTTAATCACCCAGGATTTTATGGCCATATAGTGTAGATACCTTACAGGAGGATTCCAACCTAAAATAGACGACAACAAATTGACAATTCTAGTGATATGTTTGACCTTCTGGGACTTCAGAATGCTGCAACAAGTAATACAATCAATACTTTTCTCGGAGCTTCTGCTCCCTCCAGAAATAGACACACACTCCAATCTTTACAATCTTCTTTACTTATACCAACAACTATGCAGTCGTTGACTGAATACAATTAGTTGGATTTTTTCAGTAGGTGCTCGCACAACAGTTATTGATAGTGATTGCATGGGAATTCTAAAAACAAACTGCATTATGTACGGCCAGCTAAACTCGTGCTGACAACCAAGAAAATGCACTGGAAGAAAAGGCAAAAGACTCAAGGCGGCCCTGGACAGTATATTAGCTGCCTCTTCACTGTATACACTCACTGGCCGCTTTATTCTCACTCGTTAACACAAATATCTAATCAGCCAATCACATGACAGAAACTCAATACATTTAGGCGTGTAGACATGGTCAAGATGGTCTGCTGAAGTTCAAACTGAGCATCAGAATGGGGCAGACAGGTGATTTAAGTGACTTTGAACATGGCATGGTTGTTGGTGCCAGGTGGGCTGGCTGAAATATTTTAGCAACTGCTGATCTACTGGGATTTTCATACACAACAATCTCTCTGGCTTACAGAGAATGGTCTGAAAGAGAGAAAATATCCAGTGAGCGGCAGCTCTCTGGGCAAGAATACCTTGTTGATGCCAGAGGAGAATGGCCAGACTGGTTCAAGCTGATAGGAAGGCAACAGTAACACAAATAACCACTTGTTACAACTGAGGTATGCAGAATAACATCTCTGAACACACAACACATTGATCCTTGAAGCAGATGGGCTACAGCCACAGAAGACCACACCGAGGGCCACTTCTGTCAGCTAAGAACAGGAAACCGAGGCTACAGTTTGCAAGGGCTCAGCAAAATTGTAAAATAGAAGATTGGAAAAACATTGCCTGGTCTGATGAGTCTCAATTTCTGGATTCGGATGGTCGGGTCAGAATTGGATGTAAACCTAATGAAAGCATGGATCCATCCTGCCTTTATCAACAGTTCAGGAAAAGTCCCATCACTGGAGCCATTTTTAAAAATTTATTTAATTTTTTATCCGATTAACCGATTAATCGAACTTAATAATCGGCTAACTAATCGATTTTGAAAATAATCGTTAGCTGCAGCTCTACATGTCAGTATGGACCAAACTCTCCAAGGAATGTTTCCATCACCTTGTTGAATCAATGCCACAAAGAGTTAAAGCAGCACTGAAGACAAAAGGGGCCCAACCCAGTACTAGCAAGGTGTACCTAATAAAGTGGCCAGTGAGTGTATATAGAAGCATAACATTTTAAAAATTGTAGTTTTGAAGGGTAACCACTGGGAAACAACTGTTTAAACATTTATAGAGCAGTTAATGTTTTCCAGGATGTGAGCAGACATGAATAGAAGGATCTCCACATTCCACACATTGACAGCCAAGTGACTCAGAGGAGGGATACCCCTTCCTCTAGCAGAGACATCTAAAACTTCAGTCCTCCATATTCTGATGTATTGATTCTTTATCTTCTCTTTCCGTGTCTACACTAAAGGAAATGTGTAGGCTGCCATTGCAGACCTCCTTCTAAAGATGCTTGCTACCTTGCTATCTCTGGTTTCAATATTCAGTGAATCACTTTGTGGGGACAAGCATGCAGCCCGTGAACTGCATACTTACCAAAAGTCAACGACTCAGAAACTTAAAGCCATCAGATCAGTATGGCAACCAAGTAACTTGAATTTTAGGAGAGAAGATCAGCACCAGCAGCCTACACACTGCTCTGAGTACAGGTTTTCATTAAGAACTAACTGGAAAAACTGAATGTCAACACATGGACGTGAAACGCTAGTTTCTAACTATAGAATGCACAAACAATCTTAGAAGAAGTTCAAAACATTTTCCCTATTTTGTATAAAACAAATCCAAGGACAAGAGTCACCACACATTTATTTAACTCCTTACACTGGCATTCCAAAGGCAGCACTTAAAGTGACATTAAACTTTTTTCACTCCCCCCCAATGTTAATGTCAGCACTTACCTTAAATGATGTCTCTTAATCTGAACTTCCTCTTCTTTCCTGTCCTTTTCAGCCTTCTCTCCAGCGCTGAGGCGGTTCTCCTATCCAGCGCTGACTCCTCTGTCCTTGCTGGCACTTCTTGTCCCACGGTGTCTGCATGCGGGTACACGCGTCCATAGACTTACCTTGTGTCACTCGTCATCTCCAGGCCGAAAACCCGAACTGCACATGCGCCCGCCCCAAGATGCTTTGCGGCCGCCCGAGCTTTTTCGGACGGGAGCACACGGAGAAGACACAGGTAAGTTAAACTGCT
This sequence comes from Nanorana parkeri, assembly GCF_000935625.1. Taxonomy (NCBI): domain Eukaryota; kingdom Metazoa; phylum Chordata; class Amphibia; order Anura; family Dicroglossidae; genus Nanorana; species Nanorana parkeri. The sequence continues at coordinate 1,562,765 of NW_017306272.1, forward strand.
TTTAAAGCGTTTTTTTTTTTACTTTTTGCATACATCTACTGCTTGCTAGCAGCAGATATATGCAAAAAAGTGAGGGTTTAGAAACCCTTTAAAAATATAGTGTATGATATACTGTACATTGTGAGTAGAACGCATCTAACAATGTTACAAAAGTGTAATTGAAGGGTTAGGTAAAACCACAAAATGTGTGTATTTATACTGTACCATGAATTCCGAACAGCATAGACCAGTCATCAATACCAGGGATAAGTGATAGGATTGCTTGCATATAGACAGGGCATCTGTGGCAACCCCCATCTATTGTTCTGTGTAAGTGTCCTTATAAGCTTACACCAAGGGGAAAAACACATATGAAGACCTCTCAGAATGACCACACAATGTCTACAACGCAAAAAGAATATATATAACAACTTGTGCGATACTAATCTTATGTCTACAAAAGTAGCAAACATGCATGGGCAACTTCATGGAAAAATTCAGAAGCCTGTTAGCCTAGTCCAGTTAAAAGTTGGTACGCAAGCTTTCACAAACTTAGGAAAAGGGGGTAGCCTGCTGTAGCTTCATTTTTCGGCACATGTGGAATTTTAAATCAGAGAACTGAAGCATATTCGGTACCCTTATTGGGAAACTTAATGTGGTGTTCAAAGCTTATAATCAAACAATAATAAAAAAAAAAAAAAGGATTGCATAGAATCCATACATTCTCCTTACCTCTAAATGACTTAAACAGTATCTGAACATATAGACCTTAAAGCCCAACTTTGGACACTTTTTTAAATAAATACGGCCAACAGGCAGGGTAAAAAGTTAAAAAAAAAAGAGTCAGCTCAGGCTGCAATACCCATTTGTAAGCTGGAGCTGTCAGCTGTCAAATTTACAAAACAATGCTGGCGGTCAGGTTTTCTTGCAGGAGAGACTCTGTAGGTCTCTTTTCCAAAAAAATTATCTGACCTGTTTGCTAGCAATGTTTTTTTTGAATGCACATCGAGCCACGCATGTGCAGATCAGTGTACAATCCAAGCATCTGTTGGGTGTCGCATGTGCAGGAGTTACATCACCCTTGGCCAGCCAGTCAAGAGGGCTTAAGGCACCGAACCTAGACCAGATGAAGATGTCAGCGGCAGCAGCTAGGGACATCGTGGATATCACAGTGCTGAAATGAGCCGCTTTGGCAGGTACTGCAAGTCTGCCATAATGTGCAAATATGCGCTGCATACCTGCACATTGCACATGGTAGAAACCCTGACTGCCGGCCGCAAAGTTTTATTCAGCTTTAATATGCCCATTATAATGAAAGCTAGGGATCACATTTTCCAGTTGCAGCATGAAAAATATGAAGCGTCATAGAAATGTATGGAATCTGACATGTACTGTGTTTAATGGTAACAATTGCATGAATGTGGACCAGCCTTAAACAGAGTGTGTCACTTACAAGAGCAAGATGTCATTTAACCCCTGCTGCTCAAAACCGCTTAAAGGGCTAATCAACAGAAAGCAACCAAATGGGGAGTGCATAGAAGAAAAATCACGTGAAACACATTGCAAAGATAAATATAGGAACAACTGTGTTTAATGACTGAATGTTCTAATGTCTGTATACCTGGAAAAGTCTAACACTGAATTCACACTACTGAATTGGAGAAACGCTGCAGTTTAGCACACAACTTAGGGCGCACATGAAAAGTACCTGCAACATTAAAAAAAAAAATCCACACAATGCATGGTTTACATCTGAGTATTGCAGTGCGTTAAAATGCATGTGCGTTGTGGTGAACTGACATGGGGCATAGGGTGCAACTGAAAACAAATGGTCTCACTGTGCACGACACTCAGCTTCCATATGTTAACCTGTGCTGCAGGAACATGCAGTAAAAAGCACATTTTGCTGCCAGTTACCACAACGCTACATTAACAACATTAACATTTAGTAAAATAGACAAGCATTTCAAAAGGCACGGATTCACATCAAACACAGGATTTTAATACCACTATAGTGTAAATTCAGCCTGAGTAATGAAACACATTGTACCAATTGTATAAAGAATGCACAGTTTGTGCATTATTTGGGTGTCTAGGCCCCTGGTGGCCAACCAGCAGCCTGGGGGGCAACATGGCACTTTCCTTGGGGCCCCTGAAGGCAGTAGTCCATTTTCCTATTGCTCTGTAGTAGCTGTGATCTCCAGCAGTCTTATGTTATTTGTGTCCACTCTATGACTGTCTCCTGAAGCATGTCCCCAGTGAACAATAACTCCTATAGCATGTTTGCACTCTTTGCCCATCTCTGGTTGCAAGCAATTAGTCTTTGACCATCTCTTGCAGCAAGCAGGTAGTCTTTGACCATCTCTTGCAGCATGCAGGTAGTCTTTGACCATCTCTTGCAGCAAGCAGGTAGTCTTTGACCATTTCTTCTAGCCAACAGGTAGTCTTTGACCAACTCCTGTTTGTTCGCAGTCTCTGGCAGCTTTCTGCAGCATTACATTCATCAAAGCAGAACACTGGGGAAATGTTTTCTTAACCCCACACTGCAAGAGTCAAGTGCTCGTTTTTGTCTAGTTAAACATATCAAAGTTATACACCGAGCCACTTTGTTCCTAGACCATTCCCTTCCGCCTCCCTCCTCCTCCACTGCAGTATATCCCTTGGATTTCTCAAGTCATATACAAAAAGTGTATTGGACGCGATGACTCGTAGCACCTTAGACCATTGAGCGGAGGGGGGAGCGGCATGAAAGGGGCCGTGCTAATGGCCAGCTGGATTCGAGGATCGGGCGACTATAACTTTTTTTATTTTTGAACCTAGACAAAAACGAACACTTAACCCTTGCAGCACAGAGGTAGCCCCACTGCAAGGGTTAACGGATTCTGTCCAGGAGTTGTTGTTTAAGCTAACCTTTAAAGTGTGTCCATAACATTTAAATTCTAAAGCCTAGCAGCCCCACTGCAAGGTTTAAGAAATTTTTCCCCCGAAGTATTGCTTGAAATATTATGTGTGGCCCTTTGATGATGCCAACTGAAGCCCCTATATCAAGAAAGTTGATCATTACTAGTCTGGCGGTCTCTTGGTCTGGCACTGAGATGTGTCCACCCTGTCCATGTATTTCCTGTTCCTTTACATACACTAATAACATCAAATGTTACAATATCAAATCTCTTTAAATATTTTATTTTTTGTTGTGTTTTTTTTTTATTTTACTTTATCCTCCAAAACACCTTTTCTTCATGGTGCCGAAAATATTTACTGAAAACCGTTGTTAGAACAGCATTTCAAGGTTGACCAATGTTTTTCAATGTTTCTTAGCGATGCCAGGGATACAACACTTTATACACCTCCCCTTATACGAGCCTGAGCTCACATGAAGTAAAATTAAATGATAATCCTTCGAGCAAAAGAGTTTGTAAAACAAAGGTTCAGAAGCGAAGGCTCGAGCACACAGCCTTGTAGACACAAGCCTGAAAGAGTCACAAACACCACAGTGAAAGGGGGGGGGGGGGAGGAATAGACGAGCATCACATGATCTGCGTTTGCAGCGTTACATTCAGAATTGCATGGATCACATTTTCAAATGGCATACATATAGAAAGCGCAATATGAAGTTAGATCATGATAGAAGAGGTATGCCAGGCTGCTATAGCCGGGAGGCATCATGACATGGTATAGTGAAGTACAACTCATATCAAAGGTTTCTGCTAGTACAAGCTGTAAATTAAATATGCAAATGAAATGTTATTTCACAGTAATCTGAAATATGATTGGTGGCAGCTGGTTTCTATACTGCACATTAGCAGTGCTTCAATGCCACTGAACAAGTTTAACCGTGTTTAAAGCCTTTCACTGGGAAAACCAAAAGCCTCCCCTTGCAGCGGGCTACCCCTCCACTGCAAGGGTTAACTGTTGGTCAATGTCTATGGGAACTGTGTACAGGACTTTTCATTTACCTATCACATTGTATATTTTACATTCACAGATCGGGGGCGGGAATCAGTGTTACAAATGAATGAATAAAATTGATAGAAGTCCACCCTACATGCAGGAGTGACCAGCAGAATCTCACCTTACATCCAGAAGTGCCCAGCAGAGTTCCCCCTGCCATCCAGAAGTGCCTAGCAGAGTCCCTCCCTAAATCCATGTGTGCCCAGCAGGGTCCCCCTGCCATCCAGAAGTGCCTAGCAGAATCCCTGCCTAAACCCATGTGTGCCCAGCAGGGTCCCCATTACATCCAGGAGTGCCCAGCAGAGTTCCCCCCTACATCCAACAGTCTCAATCAGAGCCCCCCCTCCGCCCACCTTACATTCATGTGTACCCAGAAGTCGCCCCCCTTTTAAGTGGCATAAAAAGAGGGCAGAAGCTGGGAGGTCAGGATGGGAGCCATATGGAGGGAATGGGGAGAATAAAATCAGTGGTTGCTAGGATGCTGGTGGTTCTAGCAACCACCCATAGTGAAGGGGGGGAATCTGCACTTTGGATGGAGGGAGGGTCACGGCTGGCAGTGGATGCCCAGTTCTACACATTACTATGCACAAACTAGAGCATCCACTGCCAGCCCACTGGGGCTGCTGCAAGCCAGATAAAATCTAGTATCTTGACATGGCACGCAGGTCTTACTTTAGGGACCTCGTGGCATGGAGTAAAAAGGTTGAGAAAGGCTTTTTTAGAATATTAAGCTCCATGTTCTATGTGGAATTAAACACAGCTGTATTTTGATAACAAACAAAAGTGGAACTTACAACTACCGAGCAGTTCCTGACCAGGTGAATGTGAAGACCCAGCAATTGGCAGAACGCAATGTACGCAAGAGGTTTACATATTCAACAGGAACATATACATACTAGTTCCAAACAATCATCTGCATATAACACAACGTCCAGTGACCCACACTATGACAACAATCTAATATCAATTACCACATTGTGAACATCACTACTGCCTTGTGCAGTGCTATATTTAATGATCACAGACATGCTTAGTATATACAAGTGAACCCGTGGCACCTGAAGTATGGATGGCAGAGCTCATGGCCAAAGCCTCAATTTGTAGTCGTAACATCAGTTTTACTTTTAACAATAAAAATAACACGAGATGTTTATTTACACCCTGAATCAATTTATAAATCAGCGGTGGCAAAAGCCGTCTCTCTTCCTGTCCCAGTGATTTGCCCCATTGGGCCCACTTCCTGCTGGCTATATTAAGCAAAGTGCACACAGACAAACCCAGTCACCAACTGAGTAATGACATCTTGGCATCTCAGACGGTCTAGTGTGCTGCAGGTGATATTGATATATGGGCTGCTCTGAAAAAGATAGGTAGCACTAGTGCAAGGGGCTTCAGATGCATAAATAAAGCAGTGCAGTAACCCATAGCAACCAATCGGTTAATCTCCGTACACTAAACTGAAATTGATTGGTCTCTATGGCCAGGATAAGCAAATATTGCCTATATACAAGAGGCAAGTATAGTCTTCCTTGAGTGTTGGGGTGCTTTCTGTATTTCTTCCAGATCTGTGTAATAACCCAGTAATGTGCAGGAGCTTTCTGTAATAAAGACCAGTCACTGCTGCTCTACCTCCTTGTGTAGGGTGACTGGTCTCGTCTCCGCCCCCCTCTTCTAGTTTTCGGTAGGCAGCCTGTAGTGAGGCCCCTCCCACAGCTCTGCTCTTCACAGGTTATGTGCCACTGCTACTTTTACAAGGTAATAACTATGTATCCAAAAGGTATTTGGTGCACACAAAGTGGATTTATATCCCCTGTGGCTATTGTGGAATATGTTTGAATAAAAGCTTATGTGCCTTGAGTTCACCTTAAAATAAGGCAGTGAAGTGACCCATAGCTGTCAAGAACTCGTCAGTTAATCTCAGCACATGAAAATGAAATTGTCAGGTCTCTATTGCCCATGTTCCTGTGCACCACCTTATCATACAAGTCTCTCTATAATAAGTGGACCTGCCTTACAGTCATCAGCTGAAGACAACAATCACATACAGGTCTATGTTATTAAGCAGTGCAAAGGGCACCAAGGCAAAGCAATGTGCAGTTAAACCACAATGACCAATCAGAATCAGCCGTTCATTAGGTTAACGGGAAAAAAAGATGCTTGCTAAGAGTTAGTGCCTGCTGCCTTGTTATATAAGATATTTTGTAAGACCAATAATTGAAAAAGCAGTTGTGGACTGTGTAATCGATGATGACGGAATATGTGACAGCCACACTATTGACGTTTTGTAGAAGAAAAAAAAAAAAAGTGTGTTAGCAATTGCCACGCACAGGCGGTATCTATGCAACAAGCACTTCCACGTTTCCTCACCTTGATAATACTGCTCCTGCGAGGGAGACCCTGCTTGCCGTTTTTGTCAAGGCCGGGGCTGTCGGGCTGTGCGGATCCGCTCTCCTCCCTGCCATCCGCCCGGGCGCAATCTCCATTGGACACACCGCCGCCGCCGGGCGCAACCTCCATTTTACACTTCCCTCCATCGCTTTCCCCAGTTCCCTTCTCCCCGCCGGTCGTGGCGGCCAGCTTCGTGATGACAGAATCCAGTTGTGAGGGCACGCTACCGTTACCCTCACCTGCACAACCTCCTCCCCCCACCGGTTCTGCCATGAGCCCTTCAGCAGCAGAGCCTCTTCTTCTCTTCTACTTCTCTCTTTCTGCAAGATCAGCTCCAATAAGAAGAATAAAGGAGAAAAGATGTGATCACGGAAAGGCCGGCGCTTTGTGCTGACACCTGAGTCTCCAATGGCGAGGTTTTAAAATGCGGGAAGATGAAATGAAAAATCCAATCCGAGGCATCGGCTTCCTGGAGGAGGAAAAAAAAAAGGACACGGTGTATCAAGGCGCTGCAACTGTCCAAGCAGAGACACGGCATCAATCACAACATGTACATATGTATCAATGCGTGTGTGTATTGCTAATATATATATACACATACACACACACATCTGACTGCACATACCAAAGCACAATAGCATGTAAGAGATGCCTTTGGTTGAGCACCTTCATTCATAGGTGATGGTGTACTTACAGCAAGAGATGTTACAACACACATTCATCATGAGATGAGAGGATGTGTAATGTCACATCTCCAGTGTGCTCCAGCTGTCACACACACACAACACATGCACTAAGCTCTCCCTAGGAGGAGGAAACCACAGGGCTCATCCTCTCTATCTACACTCCACAAGACATACCACAAAGGCTCATCACACATGTACATCGCACACACAGGCGGCGGCGGCTCCCCCGTTCTGCTGCTAGTCTGGTCACTTCGCTGGGAGTCCCAATGACAGCTGTGGCTTTGTGTTGCTGCTGCTGCCATGCATGTGTGTGCAATGCCCCTGAGATGTGCTCACACCATATGCTGCTAGCTAGCCGGAGCTCTGACTTCCACTGATCGGAGCGGGGATGAAGCAGGATGTGTGTGTGATCCTGACTCCGGCTACTGATGTACATGTGGAAGGGTGTGTGCGGGGCTGCCAGGGAGATCCGGGCACATCTAATAGGAGTTGCATGCATGTAGCGGATGGATGGTGATCAAAGCGGTGCATATGTCAGTGGGCAGAAGGGAAGTCTACGGCGGTGATCAGGTACGGCTGCGGACATGCGGATCCTCTCCTGTCATAACACTCACCTAGATTCCCGGACTCCCCCTGGCCGGAGCGCCAGCCGCTACCACCGGCACCCTGAGCAGCTTCTGCACTGCCGGGGTGAAACCACAACACCCGTGGGGGGCGGGCCTTTCCCCTGCCAGTCAACCCGGCAGCCCGCGGTTCATTGGTCTCCGAACCAACCCGTGAGCTGGCTTCCCCGCCGTTCACCACGCCCACCTGTCAGCGCTCTGATACGCCTACCTGCAGCCCCGGGGATGTGCGGCCAGGCGATGCATCTTCCGCGGGCGATGAGTTCTCTTCTTTCCCGCATCGGGATCGCTCAGACTTCAAGGAACATCGGATAGGGAGGCTGGCACTGCGGGAGCGCTCCTTCTGAAAATGCTTTCATTGGATCATGCTGATCCAGTGGCTTCAATGCTTTCTGACCTGAAACAAGTTGGCTGCCATCACTCTACTTTGCTGAGAGCATTTTTAGAAGGAAGTCAACAGTGTCAAAATCATTAATTTAAAGTATTACTAAAGACTCACCATATTCTAGCCTGATGCGTCCCAGGAAGACTGTAAAGCAATCTCTAGTAAATATTTTCCTTCCTGTCTGCAAATATATATCTACAATTCTGTTTTTTTTTACCGCCGCTGACTCCAGGTCCCAGAGTGCCACTTCCCCGAACCTCTGGTTAGGGGACATCTAATAAATAAAATAAAAACACCCTCCAAACACACACACATGCTTTCTACTCTAAATTATGGTGCAGAGGGGAAATTGAAGATGCATTTTGCTGGTCAGGTAGGAGTGAAGGAGGTACTACTGGTATATTACAAGCCCGGAGCATGGGTAGGGCATCATGAAGAATTCTCATATCTCATCATCCCCAGACATGAGCAGTGTTCAGGTCTATGTGAGAGCAGGATGTGGTCACAGCACCCACCCAAATCACATCTCATGTAAATGGCCCCGAAACCTCCAAGGGCCCCACTGCAGCTTCCCAGTCAGCACAAATGGTATGTCTGCCGCCGAATCATGCATTGCAAAATCAACTTTAAATGAGATGAAACTCAAGTTTTACTGAGAATGAAATCTTCTTCTGGGGGAGCTACATATATTTTTAGCACAGTCTTACCATTCTCTGTTCTGAAAGTGGGGATGTTTGCAATCATATCATTTCTGGAACAGAACATTAAATGGGAGGATTCATCTTTAATGTCATCACCTGAGCTATCTTAGTGATGTACTAGGAGGGAGAGTATAATCTCCTTCATACCTTTGTTGCATCTTGATTTTCATGATCTCTTCCAGCCTCTTTACAGCCACTTCCTGTCTACATGCGCTCCAGCAATGGCTGCATGACATTTCTTAGAGCAGGTTTCCTAATGGTGACAGTGGACCATGTCTGTGTAATGTGTGCTAAAACAGACACTTTGGGGATTCATTTATATGCAGTTTGCATGTCAGTAGTGCCCCTAGATGGAGCTTACAAGTATAGAAATGTCCTAATTTATGAATGAATCCCTTGTAGTCTCAATCGGAGTGCCATGTGACAGGGTGACAACACAGAAGCACAGTTGGGAGACAGAGCGTTGTCACCCTATAACAGGAAGTGCCTAAACAAGGACCTTCCTGGCAGGATCGCCAGGTATTATTTGAGTGAAAATTTCAAATTTAAAAAATATTGAATATGACTTTTGAAGAGAAATTAACATGTTAATATTTCTTTAAGGTTTAGTAATTGGGTTTAAAAAATACTTTAGATTATAAAAGAGTTTGAGTAGCAATTTTTGGTTTGTTTTTTTTAAGTTAGGCCGCCCTCACATGGCGTAATCAGCTCCAATCAGCAGGGGATCTGTGCCCGGCTTCTTTGATGTTTTCAGCAGTATGTAACGGATTTTGTGTCCATCCAGCTTTTTCCACCATCTTACGATTTACAGAAATACTGGAGGGAATTCATAAAAACTGGAGCATAGAGAATCTGGAGCCGTTGCCCATAGTAACCAATCAACTTCTCTTAAAACAGAGAAGCGGATTAGTTGCCATGGGCTGGAACAGGAGCAGGCTGGACTGGAGCACTAGAGGCTGGAACAGGAGCAGGCTGGACTGGAGCACTAGAAGCTGGAATAGGAGCAGGCTGGACTGGAGCACTAGAGGCTGGAATAGGAGCAGGCTGGACTGGAGCACTAGAGGCTGGGACAGGAGCAGGCTGGACTGGAGCACTAGAGGCTGGGACAGGAGCAGGCTGGACTGGAGCACTAGAGGCTGGAACAGGAGCAGGCTGGACTGGAGCACTAGAGGCTGGAACAGGAGCAGGCTGGACTGGAGCACTAGAGGCTGGAACAGGAGCAGGCTGGACTGGAGCACTAGAGGCTGGAACAGGAGCAGGCTGGACTGGAGCACTAGAGGCTGGAACAGGAGCAGGCTGGACTGGAGCACTAGAGGCTGGGACAGGAGCAGGCTGGACTGGAGCACTAGAGGCTGGGACAGGAGCAGGCTGGACTGGAGCACTAGAGGCTGGGACAGGAGCAGGCTGGACTGGAGCACTAGAGGCTGGGACAGGAGCAGGCTGGACTGGAGCACTAGAGGCTGGGACAGGAGCAGGCTGGACTGGAGCACTAGAGGCTGGGACAGGAGCAGGCTGGACTGGAGCACTAGAGGCTGGGACAGGAGCAGGCTGGACTGGAGCACTAGAGGCTGGGACAGGAGCAGGCTGGACTGGAGCACTAGAGGCTGGGACAGGAGCAGGCTGGACTGGAGCACTAGAGGCTGGGACAGGAGCAGGCTGGACTGGAGCACTAGAGGCTGGGACAGGAGCAGGCTGGACTGGAGCACTAGAGGCTGGGACAGGAGCAGGCTGGACTGGAGCACTAGAGGCTGGGACAGGAGCAGGCTGGACTGGAGCACTAGAGGCTGGGACAGGAGCAGGCTGGACTAGAGCACTAGAGGCTGGGACAGGAGCAGACTGGACTGGAGCACTAGAGGCTGGGACAGGAGCAGGCTGGTCTTGAGAACTAAAGACTAGAACAGCAGCCTGGACTGGAGCTCTAGAGGCTGGGACAGGAGCAGGCTGGTCTTGAGAACTAAAGACTAGAACAGCAGCCTGGACTGGAGCTCTAGAGGCTGGGACAGGAGCAGGCTGGACTGGAGCACTAGAGGCTGGGACAGGAGTAGGCTGGACTGGAGCACTAGAGGCTGGGACAGGAGTAGGCTGGACTGGAGCACTAGAGGCTGGGACAGGAGTAGGCTGGACTGGAGCACTAGAGGCTGGGACAGGAGTAGGCTGGACTGGAGCACTAGAGGCTGGGACAGGAGTAGGCTGGACTGGAGCACTAGAGGCTGGGACAGGAGTAGGCTGGACTGGAGCACTAGAGGCTGGGACAGGAGTAGGCTGGACTGGAGCACTAGAGGCTGGGACAGGAGTAGGCTGGACTGGAGCACCGGAGGCTGGGACAGGAGTAGGCTGGACTGGAGCACTAGAGGCTGGGACAGGAGTAGGCTGGGCTTGAGCACTAGAGGCTGGGGCAGGGGGAGGTTGGGCTTGAGCACTAGAGGCTGGGACAGGAGTAGGCTGGACTAGAGCACTATCTGCTGCAGTTTTTATGAATTCCCCCCAATGAGCTGTAAAAACCCATGTTAGGTCTATGGAGGGTCCGACAATTGTGTCTGTTTGCTGCTTGTCTTGCACTTGCACCTAATTTAGAGTGGTCCCAAATTTATTAAATATGCATTTTTTAAGGACCCTGTAGTAAAAGATGATTATTAGTTACATACTTCCTGCAGACTCTGACTCTGATTTTTACTCTGTTAAAAAGCAGATCTGTCTGAAGAATCTTCAAACAAAAAACACTTCTAGACTTGTCTTATGACTGGTCCCTCGCTGCCTGTTCTGGCTCCATCTGCTGGGCCCTATGTTATTAGAGAACACAAGGCTGTCAGATATAAAAGATTATTCAGGGGCTGTAGCTGTTGAACAGAGAAAAGAAAGGGATCGGCCTCCACAGTACAAGTAAGTAATAATTATCTTTTATTGCAGAGTGCTTTAATAAATAAAACTCTACGGTCACATGGTTGCTTTAACTGTCACACTCATCATATGCAGAGATATGGGCTGCTGCCATTGGTATACCTGGGCCAGCCCTAGGATGGTTGCTCTTTACTCCCAGTCTGGCTGGCATGATAGGGAGACAAAGATAGACAAATTCTATAGAGGTCAATGGGGATTTAACGTGCAGACGCAGCCAGGAGAAGGAGACACCTGCCACAGGATGTCAACAAACAAACAAGGCCATGCCCATTGGAACTCGGTAAGGATTAAATTCTGTACAGGAAGGGAAGGAACCACAATATCAGCTTAAAGGGGCAAAGGATGCATAATTTGTTGTTTAATATGTGATTGCAAACTCAGCAATTTCCTGCAGAGGAACACACTTGGACGCAGACTCTTTGGGTCCAGGTGTGATTATCTACAAGAATAGTATGAGCTGCGGGTGATGGCAGCTGTCATTGTAATGTACAATGTCTCCCACCCCACCATAGGAATTAATGAGTCTCATGCAATCAAACCCAATCTCAAGTGTGAATGGAGCCCAGAAACACATCAAAAGGCATCTGAAAATTTGTTGTAAAACACCGTGGGGGTAATTTACTAAGCCTGGAGCAGACAGAATCTGGAGCAGTTGCCCATAGTAATCAGCTCTCGCTTTAGTTTGTTCACTTAAGCTTTGAAAATGAAATGTAGAAGCTAATTGGTTCTCCTTTAACTGTCTAAACTGGGCCCTAAAACCCACTCACATTGAGTTATCAATGGCTCTCTGGTGCCATTGATTGTTAATGGCATCCCAAAACCCTATAAAGTAGCAGCCATCACTAGCTGCAGCACACCACAATGTCCAGTTGTGCTGCGCCATGTTGTATAAAGCAGAACCGTGCCCTGAACGCACTGGATAGTGTGAACAGGCCCTCAGAGTTTCTAGTTGTTAAGCTGTTTAGATTTATATATTTATATCTGAAAACAGTTTTTTCTCAGTCTCTAAATCCTGATAATATCTTCCAGCTTTTTAAGAGAATCTGTAGTCAATAAAAGAACACTAGGATTTACAGCAGTTCACTTATTAGAGTAACATATTATTGTAGTCTGCCATAGTCTGAATTAATGTTGGTGTAATGATAATTTATTTGGAGTGCTGCCAAGGTGAATATTTTTCTGCAGCATCCAGGCACAGAAATTCGTTAAGGGGCCTGGCTGACTACAACTTTTATATGGCTGTTAGTTTTCTTGTGCAAAAGTGTGCGAGATTTAAATAAATAACAGCTCTGTTGTCTTACCTAAATTTGTCACAGATTTGCTTAAATTCTGAAAAGAATAGGCCTGAAAACCATAACCTTATGTAATACGTAACCTTGCCCAACGACGACACGTAGGCTGATTCGTTTGGAAAGGACAAGGCTACAGCTTTATTGACTATTTCCAATATAATAAGTAGTGCCAATCATAGTTATACTGTGAGCACGCCTGAACAGTAATCTGACATAATCTAAAAAGGTCGGACCTTAACATTATTGCAGGACCGGCATTAGACTGACCCAAAATTCCACTTGAGAGCATAGTCCATTAAAGCAACAGTAATTGCTTTCAAGGTGAAACCACTAAGGCTTTAACAAGCATTCTCAAAATAGATGGCTGGATGAGCAACTCTTCTGAAGGCGGAAGATCTTCAGGTCAGTGGTGTGTGCCCTAACGTAGCCTTTACTGGAGCTGATTCCCCTCCCTATCACCCCATGCCATGGAAGCCAGTTGCAATGGGGCTACTTGAAATTTTTCTGTGTTACATTATTGCCCATTTACTTGCCCATGCTTCTGTTAGTCAAGACTCTCTTTCACTAGGGGCTCAAGGGGCCTTCATTACTGTGAACCTGTGTTCTGCCTATGCAGGGTAAAGCAACAGGCTACCTTAATGCATAAATCCCCAACAGCTTATGCACACCTTCATTTCACTCCTTTGCCATTCTATTTAGCTGCAGGAAACGAGTAAAAAGCCCATGTAAACTCAAATTGCAATTTGATCTGGAGCAGGGGCGGACTGACAAAACATGGGGCCCCCGGGCAATACGAGATTATGGGGCCCCGTTGTGCTCCACCCATATACAAGCTCCACCTGCATAAACAATTATTACTCCTTATCTATTTAAAAAAAAACTTACTGTAGGTCCATCTAAGGACTCTTTCTGAAAATGAACAAATTAGAAATCTCTTTCACAATGCATCCACAAAAAAACCATAGCTAACACATCTCGGCTCCAAAGACAACTGCAGTAGCTCCCTTATCTAAGTATTGTGCTGACAAATTGTGTGACCTCATTGTATAAACAATTATACCTCTCTACAAACAATAGAACTCTTTATAACTTCCGAGTTCTCCCAATTACTGCATTGTAGATGTAATCAAGGTTCTCACGTTGTTTGGCATGCTTTAAGACTGAGAATCAAAAATAAATGATGCATTATAAAAAAAAAGACTAGGGGGGCTATCTGTCCAAAACCTTTAAATATATTATATAATTTATTATTTAGTCTATAGATATTATATGGTTCCTCAATTGGCTTCCATTCCACCAGCAAATCTTAACAGTCAAACACAGTTATGGAGTCAGACCTCCTCACCCCCTATTCTTTATCAGCTATTATTTGGTCTGTTCTGCAAGTGTAAGTATTTCAAAATCACAGCATTTTACACCTGACATGTCTTAGTTATTATTATTAATCATCATACATAGAGGGATGCATTGGTAGAATTTGATTTTTGGAGTATGAGGGTCCACTTTAATAATGTTTATATTGTTTGTATGCTAGATATATGTGCTCACTATGAACTATAAATATATTTATTTATTTTTAACAGGACTTATTTAGAAACGACTGCCCATTTGTAAGGCTGTAGGGAAATTGCAAATCCACTCTTGGATGGTCCTAAGGAAAAATAAACGATCCATTGTATATCTTAGGTTTGTGCTTAATAAACGAAAGTCCATCTAACATGTAGGCATGTAGAATAGGTTCTGTTTGCCACCATCCAGATGTCACTGTTATGAGTCATTAATAGACCAGCAGCATGAGTGATTCACTACACGCCAGTCACTCCCCGCTATCTATCTGCACATCAATCCAAAGAGTAAAAAGGTTTCTGCCAATAGTGTAGTCAAAGCCAGAATTAGGTTCTCTTTAAATCAACATTTAAAATGGGTTGAATTCCCTTAGCAAAGAGTGCTACATCCTAATAAGTGATGGTGGAAGATAAAACCACCATACCATGCCCAGAGCTGCATGATAACATTTATCTAATCCACATTAGATAACTCAAAATTCAATGTACCACCATCAGTATAGCAAAAACATACTAACATGGTGGTAATGGCCAGGCACCATATTTACTAGAAATCCAGCAACTTTTTAGACTTTGTTAATATCAGACAGTGTATGACTACAATACATGTTTACACAGGAGCATCCAAAGCTCTGAAGCACGATAGATAAAAATCTCCATTTCCTGCATTCAATGCGGTTGATTTACTAAAGGCAAATAGGCTGTTCACTTTGCAAGGGGATTTGCAGTTTGCATGGGCATTTCATTTTTCCTTAGCTCAGTGAATGAGGTGAAGACTTCATGCTGACTTCATCCAATCATGTGCAAACAAAAGTACTGTTTTTTTTTTTCCTTGCACGTGATTGGGCATTCTTGGCAAAGTAAATTTTGACCAATTCCCTTGCAAAGTGCAATTTCCCTTTAGTAAATCAACCCCAATGTCTCATCAAAAACATTGAAAAGATTGCATCTCAGCTCTAAATTACAAACTCCAAATTACAGTTATCCTACAGAAGCATACAGTATATACTCCCAAATATGTTGCAGATTACCAATCCTTTAAGGTGAATTATGGGATGAGTGAAATACACTTATCCCAATACTTAATCCTGGTTCACACTGGGCGTTTTGTAGCCCTTTTTCTGCCCTAAAAAAGTTTCAAAAATCAGCCCCCCAGAAAATCCCATACATTTCTATGGCTCTGTTCACATCTGAGCGTTTTGTCGCAATAAGCAAAATGCCTGTCGCTGGAAAAAGTACAGGGGCTTTTTTTGGCATATTACAGCTCGTTTTGGCCCCATAGACTCAATAGAAGATGTTTGAAAATGCCCGTTTGCTGTGTTGTTGCGCGTTTTTATGCAAGTTTCATGTGCTTTTTCTCATTAAGATTAATGAGCTACAATCTGCTCACAAAAACGTGTTTTGTGCCATATGTGCATAAAACACGCATAAAAAACATGCAATCAAAAACGCATGTTAAAACGCGCAAAAATGATGTCGCCTAGGTGTGAACTAGGCCTAAGAGCCGATGTGGAACACTCAAGCTGTCACACGCTGGCTCTATTGATCGAGAGCTGAGTGATCACAAACCGCTGACTGCTCAGTTCACGATCTTCTTCCTGCAGAGAGCGTTGACTGTCCGCAATGGTCTGAATGATGCACATTGAAGTGAATTGAATTCACTGTGTAGAGCGGCTCTGAGCGTATCCGTACAGATGAATGCGGATGGACAGCCGCTCAGGTGTGAATGGAGCCTTAGATCCTGCTTGCGACAGCTGCAGTGTCCCACGCCGGCACTAAGCATTGGAAAAAGTATGTTATACTCTCTCTGCTCTTCTCCTTTAAATGAACGTTTCTGTGCCCGAAGTTCAACTTTAAATACCCACTTAACACCTCAATCACTTGGCGTCCATGTTACACACACATATAATGTCATCAGAGAGGTAAAGCTTTAGTGTATCAGGTATAATTTTAAAAAGCTAGCGTGCGAAAACATGCCAAACTAAGATGTGCAATGGAATTTCACCCCTTACTGAATGTCACTTGCAATAAGGCAAACTGATTTTTTTTGCTGCGGTTCAGGGAGCATCTGCGGTTTGTATATCATGTGGATGTGTGAAATTAATTTGGATCCTGCCTATGTATTGTGCATAACAGATGACCTTGCAACAACTTACTATGACTACTGGATATGTAGAAAGATACACCCTTCCTTTTGGCATGTACTTTATTAACGTGATCACTGGTTAAACACCACATCCTTTTGTTCAATGTACAGTATATGTCAGTCTGCCTTAGTTTCAATGTAAAACTCTGCATTCTTTCTAATATTTCCTATAGTTTGGTGAAATCTTTTCCTTTTTTTGACAGACGGCCTACCAGATATGTCTTGAACAAAGAGCAACTATCAGAAGCAAACACAAGTGGATCAATATTATATAATCAATATCACAGCACATATCTAGATCAGATAAAATTGTTCCATGCACAGTATGTCTACATTCTTTCAGATCCTCCTGTAGTGCAATATTTATTTTGGATCAAAATAGCCAATTAAAAAAATGGCAGTGTGAAAAAGCTCTGTCCTTATATATATATTGTAACACAAATATAAAAATGGTATTTGATTATCAGTACAGGAACTGATGAACTCCTCCCTCTCAATTTGACTTTACTTTCATAAGGTTATCCTGTAAATGACCACCACCCCCAGGTTTTATACTTCCCTATCCATACTCTTAGCAGATCCAATTATTTCCTATGGAGAGGCGGTCAATAGCTGAGTCCTTTGATAGATGACCTCTTCATAGGATGAAGGGTAGTGTGCCCGCACATGCTCAGAAGACTTCAGGACCGGCCTGGAGATTTTGCAGTGCAGCTATGATGCTCCCTGTGGCACGCACAGCGTGGGTCTGCCAGGAATGTGAATAGGTGCAAGACCTTGGGGCATTCATGGTGGGGGGGATCATTTAAAGGATAATTGCACAAAAGCACAGTCATCCTAGAATTTGACTTTACTTTCATAAGGTTATCCTTTAAATGACTACCACCCCCAGGTTTTATACTTCCCTATCCATACTCTTAGCAGATCCAATTATTTACTATGGAGAGGCGGTCAATAGCTGAGTCCTTTGATAGAAGGCTTCAGGACCGGCCTTGAGATTTTGCAGTGCAGCTATGATGCTCGTGGCACACACAGCGTGGATCTGCCAGGAATGTGAACAAATAGGTGCGAGACCTTGGGGCATTCATTGGGGGGAGGGGGTATCATTTAAAGGATAATTGCACAAAAGTACAGTCATCCTAGAATTTGACTTTACTTTCATAAGGTTATCCTTTAAATGACTACCACCCCCAGGTTTTATACTTCCCTATCCATACTCTTAGCAGATCCAATTATTTACTATGGAGAGGCGGTCAATAGCTGAGTCCTTTGATAGAAGGCTTCAGGACCGGCCTTGAGATTTTGCAGTGCAGCTATGATGCTCGTGGCACACACAGCGTGGGTCTGCCAGGAATGTGAACAAATAGGTGCGAGACCTTGGGGCATTCATTGGGGGGAGGGGGTATCATTTAAAGGATAATTGCACAAAAGTACAGTCATCCTAGAATTAAAGTCTATGTGAAGCCTTTCTATCCTAAATCATTTGAACAATAGTATCTTGTTGATGGCCCTCCTTACCATCTTGTCTTGATTTGTTTTGTGATTGTAATGTCTTCTTTATATTGTAAAGCGATGCACAAACTGTGGGCGCTCTATATATCCTGTATAATAATAATAATAACTAAACCAAGGCCATTTTAAAAAAACAAAAAACAAATAAAAACTGGAAATACCTTGTCTTTTCCAATTTTGTGTGCAAGTGGTCATATGACTGCTATGCTTTTGCTACATCCTGGGCTCTGAGGAGTTGGGTTGGAGACTCCTTGTGATGATTGCCAGCTTCTGTTGATGTCACATTTTCTAGCCCCTGTCATTTAATCTACGCAGGGCTGGGCGTAGAGGACTGTCAGACACCTTCTGACCATGGGAGTATAGGCACGGCATTCTGTAGCTCCCAAGCAGAAGGCAGGCCTGGGTAGAAAGTGTGTTTAAAAGGAACAGGGTGAAATAAACCCATGAGGATCACCAGATGTGTAACATATTTTTATATAAAGGCTCCTTTCACACCGGCGCCATTTTTTCTAATCATAAGCACTGATTTCCATGCTGATCAAAGCGGAATGGCTGGATGTTATCTTTGTGTCAGTTAAACTGAACCAGACCCATGTTAGGTACTTGGGCAGTCCGATGTAAGAGTCTGTTCACATCCCATTATATCCAATCTGTCACAATCAGGTCTGTCAAAATGGAACTCTGTTCCGGTTTTTTTTTCTGGACCTAGACAGAGTCGGAAGTAATTGGATGTAAACAGACGCATGCCTGTTTACATCCGTCTGTCCATAGTTAAGCTGGCCATAGACTGTCATATAACAGATTCCTTCATCCATGCTAAACTGCATGGCTGGACAAATCTCCCGCTGTGTCCTTTGTATTCTGACACCGGTTGGTGTACCTATCAGAATACTCAAACAGTAATGACAGCTGGTTGGCACAAAGATTTTCCATCTGGTTTCTCTGATTTTCAGATTGAACAGTGTTGACAAGGCCTCTCGCTGTGCAAATTGATGAACTGGCTGAAATTCTTGCAGGGTATGGCCAGTTCTACTTTGGGCTATCAATCAGATCCGCCTGAAAAACTGACCTGAACAGATTGTCTGTATAAAAGGGGCCTAAGTGCATTGTTTGGCACAAAGGAAACTAATCCCCGGTTATGTAAATTATGGTTTACATACAGTTCACTTTAAGAGGTCACATTATATGAAAAAAACTACTAACAGAATCCAAAGCCACATGCGTCTACACATGTGTAAAACTACACCTACAGTACAACTGCAAAGATATTGAGGCTACATTTGCTGCAGTGCCTATTGTTCGAGGTTAGCTGCCACATAAGCAAACAAAGGCACCAAAATTACAGCTAGTTGTTTTTTTCCATTCAGATCTCAGAACAGAAAGCCACTTTGCTTCCCCCTACTATACCACTTTCATTTTATAAATCTTCTGCTGCGATAATCTCCCCAGATTTCTATGAATTTTATAAAAAAGCTTTTACACAAGCTCATTTTCCTGGCCCTTTGAAAATTGCTTTACATAAACTGTCTTATAATTTACATTTAATGGACCTGTATAAGAGGACCACACCTAAAAGGGAAAATCCCCTGAATCTCAAAACAGAATTTAATAATACATTTGAAAAAAGCTGCCCATAGTACAGAGATGGCAATCTGTCATTAGGAAATGACTCAATTACAAACTGATCGATAAGAAGGGTTATTTCCTGAGAGCGTGCTGGGAAGTGTGGCATAGCTCTTAATCCTGCTCTGAAAGAGATAAATTGTTTTTTTGCCATAGATTTCCAACCTGTGTGTGTTCATTTGTACTTCATCGGGAAACTGTTGATGCTGAAAATTATATCTTTAAAAGGATATCTTTACTGAGAGAAAAAGGAAAGCCATTGCTATCCTAATTCTTAACAAGCCGCTTGCCTTAGTACTTAAGTACTTACTGATTCAAAGCAAGCATGCAACAAATAAAGACAAAACTCCCGGACTGCATACGTCTTCCATGTGAGTAATAATAATAAATAATAAATAAAGTAATAAAAAAAGTCAAGAAATAAAAGTATTGGATCAGCATGGCAGCCAAGAAGCTTTCATATTATTAATACTGTAAATATCATTAATTATAGTGTAAAGCAACCATCATCTTTTCTAGTGTCGAGTCAATCCACCCACTTTGTATTAAGGCCAGGTTCACACCTGTGTGACCCGTGACCACGCAAAAATCGTGCATGAAACCGCGCGGATCACCGCACGATCACGGAATCGTGCACACTTGCTGAGCTCGCTTGCGGTGCCATTCATCTCAAATGGCACCCTAATCGCGACCTGCAAATCGTGCAGTTTTCCCCTGTAATTCCACGTGTGCAATCACGCGCAATCGCGGCAGAAAAAAACATGTGGTTCGCGTCACAGGAATAGGTACATGTATAACCCCACTGAAATCAATGGGGCTGCGTGGCAAATGCTGTCCCGGGATTGCCCAACTGTGCACCTGAACTTAATGTGAACTTAGTTCATGGTTTTCTGACACTGACGTTGGTAAATGATTAGGATATCTTAAAGAACTCTAGGAAAAAAATATTCTTAACCCTTTTACCATGGGGCTACCCTCGTACTGCAAGCGTTAAGAGCTAATGTTTATCCAGGGCGTAAGATAAAAAAAGTTATACTCACTTGAACGTACGAGCCGGTCCTTCCATGCTCTCTCCCCCTCTGCTGCAGTGGTCTAAGTTTTCGTGAATTATCACATCTAATACACTGTGTATAGGAAATGAGGACGCCAAAGGACATACCATCGCTGGAGTAGAAGAGGAGCTAGGCTGGAAGGACTTTTCTAAGAGCCAACGGAATCGAAGGTTCAGGTGAGTATAATTTTTTTTAACACCTAGATGAAAATGAGCACTTAACCCTTGCAGTGCAAAGGTAGCCCCACCACAAAGGTTACAAATAATTGTTATTGGAGTTCTTGTTTAATAGTTCCTTTTTAAACTGCAGATTAGGTTCCTTGTGTTTGACTCCATTCAGACTTGTGCTGGAAGCTTTGCAGTATGGGTTTTAGTTGTGATTGGTTGTTGTTTCTCAATTCATTTTTCTAATTATGGAGCAGTGCATTTTAGATATGTTTGCCTGCAATTTGAATGCTTGTTTTCACCTTTATAAAGAAAAGAACACTTCCATGGTTTGGGTGTGTTTGGGTTGCCCAAAATATATTCATTTTTCGCATTACCACTCAATCCAACCAACCTAAATTTCCTAATTAGCATGGTCAAACGGCAACATATCCACACGGCAGTGCAGGGCAAAAAGGTGAGACCCACTTCCAATTATAAGTGGAAGAGAAGTCACCAGTACTCCATAGATATTAAATAATCAGCTTGGCTTTATGCACAAAAAGCCACATAAGTTTATAATCCAACCCCACAGGGTTCCCTCTTCAAGGAAACACTTATTTCACATCTATGAAGGGCTGGTGCTCTTCTACATGTGCTTTGCATGGTGCCATCCATTGCTGTCACTACAAGCTTTGTATGACAGAACACAATGTATGTCTCATGTCATAGATGCTTCTCCCCGGCCTGTCAGCATTTTGTTCTGTAAGTGTACACTGAGTTGTGCATGTGCAGTTCATTGCATGTCTCAGCACAATTCTGTGCATGTGCAGGGGTTACAGTGGCTTCACTACTTTCTGAGTCACTAACTTGCAACAAGCATGTCAATTAAAAAGTCAAAGTGAAATCAGAACTCCTGATGTGAATTTGTTTTCCTATCAGTGAGATTTTTGAAGCCATTGGATAAGCTTGAACGCCAGGAAACTAGCATGTTCAGAAAGGGACATCAGCAACAGTAGCCTCCATATTCATTCAGATGTCTTCTGGAATAAAAGCCTTCCTGCAAGCAATTGTTACACTAAATCGGCGGGCTATGGACCCGCTGATCGCCCATATGTGAAACACCCGGTAACGGGTGTGTTTAATCGTCGGGTCTTTCCTGCCCGTGCGTGCCCGCTAGGGGGCGCGCGCGAGCAGAAAAAAATTATGTCTGGAGACGGCAACCCGCAGATGCTGCAGTGCCGTCCGTCCGTTTTTTTACTACGGGCGGACGGCAAGAGGTTAAAGAGCTCCAGGAATTTTTTCAGCAACCCTTGCAGTAAAGCTACCCCCGCACCGCATGGGTTAAGTGCTTGTTTGTGTCTAGGTGCTAATTTAACAAAGATATATACACCCAAAGCTCTGAGCCAGCCAGCTGTCACGGCGCTCTCTCCTCTGCAACCTGTCCCCTCCTTCTCAGCACATTGGAATGTTCCTCAGTGTCCTCACATCTATACACAGTGTATAGACATGATGATTTACTGGACCATAAACCATTGCAGAGGAGGGGGAAAGACATTCCAGGGACTGGTCTAAGAAGAAGCCGGCTTGGAGCTTTGGGTGAGTATATCTTTATTTTATTTGTTTTTACCCTAGACACAAATGAGCAGTTAATCTATGCAGTGGGGCTACCACTGCACTGCAAGGGTTAACTGCTAATTTGTGTCTAAGGTAAAAACGAATAAAAAACAAAGATATACTAACCCAAAGCTCCAAGCAAAAATCCCTGGAGTTCTTCTTTAGGTAACACAGGTCTTGTCCCTCCCCCAGCCTGTGACTGGACAGTGAAAGGAGAAGACTGATGAGCTCATCTCTCTGTCACTCTGCTTTATTTTCCTATCTGCATGCTCCTTAGCATATGAACACTGCAGCACAGCTTACTGGCTTCTTATGCTGCTTCTCCCTTTCCTAGACTTAGCCCTGCTGAAAAGAGTCTGCAAGAGGCGGATACAAAGTGAAATTCAGGCGCTTGAAGGAGAACTATGAGATGAGTGATTTCCACTCACCTCATAGTTCTAAGCCGACCTGTGACAATGAGACTGTCACAGGTCGGCTCAGTAGATCGGGAGGTGAGGGAACACATACCGGGTTCCCTCACCTCTCGATCCTGTCACGGCTGTCTGCCGTGACAGGGGGAGGGGCTGGATTCCCCCCTCCCCGCTCCGATCTGCCAGCGCTGACTGGCGGAACGGACGGGGGAGGGGGCGGGTACAGCTGGCTCTGCCTCTAGATAGGCAGAGCCAGCTGTCACTCACGCAGCTGGGCGGATCCCGTCATCTATGTCGGGATCCGCTCCAGGTGCGGTGTCTCAGTATACCGCGAGCTGTAGCTCGCGGTATACTGAGCTTAGGGTAACGGGAGGATGCTAGTTTGTGTCCTCCCGTTACCATAAGGAGAACTATGGGGAAAAACACTGACCCCATAGTTCTCCTTTAAATTGCTTGCATTTAGAAAATACATATTATGTATACAGAGCTGCATTAATATGTGTCTTTTAACTCTGTTTAAAATGCATCTTTAAGGGTGTGGCTAGACAACAGAATATTAATGAGGCTTTGTCCTAGTCCTTCCCAGAGCCCTGAAGACACATTTATCTGAACTTTATTAAAGTGTATTTCCAGTGTCGGCCTCCAGCACCATAGAAATGAATGCTGCTAATCCAGGGAGGGTGGACTCCATTCATAAAAAGGAAGGCTGAAGTTCACCTATGCCCAGGCCTGCTCTCTGCCATTATGCTGCAGCGGGGGATCCTGATGTGATTATAGGACTCTGATGTGAAGAGGGAATTGAGGTTTCTTATAGGAAGGGGGGAGACTTCTGATGTGAAATGGTGGACATTTATGGGAACCCTGATGTGAAAGGGGGACTCTGATGTGAAAGGAGACCTTCTGATGTGAAATGGTGGACATTTCTGGGCACTCTGATGTGAAAAGGGGGGCTGTGATGTGAAAGGGTGGACTCTCATGTGAAAGGAAAACTTCTGATGTGAAAAAGGGGGCTCTGGTGTGAAAGGGGGGACTTTGATGTGAAAGGAGACCTTCTGATGTGAAATGGTGGACATTTCTGGGCACTCTGATGTGAAAAGGGGGGCTGTGATGTGAAAGGGTGGACTCTCATGTGAAAGGAAAACTTCTGATGTGAAAGAGGGGCTTCTGATGTGAAAGAGGGGGCTCTGATGTGAAAGGGGGGACTTTGATGTAAAGGGGGAGCCCCACTGTTATTCTATGCAGTTGCCCCTTAAAATCCATTACATTTTAGACTAGAGTGTGCCGACATTTTGCATAAAGAGTGCTGTGGCTGAAAAAGGTGCCTTGAAAAACGGTTCAGAAACGCTGATCTAAGTGGCACTGGCTTCACAGACCCTACATACCTGATTATGCTGGCAGTTGTTTGCTAGCGCTGTTATTTTAGGTAGGGCCCAACCCCAGTCAAAGTATTTTTCCCACCCCCTCCATCCCAACCACCTCTAACTCATCCTAACAGGCTTTGGTTTCCCCTTTACTTTGTAAAGTCAACAATACTCACCCAAGTCCCCCCTCCAGGTCCCTTACAGCTGTCACTTCCAGGTAGGGGGGCTGTGAATCCAGCATTGCGATGGTACCATCGGTCCTCTTTGCTCCCCTCTTCTCACATTGGTCCTCTTCTGGAACCTGAGCAGACCCTGACCAATGGAAATACAATAGGAAGTGTTTTACGTCATGCAGGCACTAACATAACACTCAAAGAAGGACCCAAGCAGGAAGCAAACTGAAGATGAGAAAACTCAGCGTCACGTGACTGTGGCTTAACGTGACACTAAACTTTGGAGTTAAACCTTAAAATGCATACGTACCCTAACTATTAAAGGAGAACTATGAGATGAGTGATTTCCACTCACCTCATAGTTCTAGCCGACCTGTGACAATGAGACTGTCACAGGTCGGCTCAGTAGATAGGAAGGTGAGCGAACACATACCAGGTTCGCTCACCTTCCGATCCTGCCACGGCTCTCTGCCGTGACACGGGGAGGGCCTGGATTCCCCTCTCCCCCGCTCCGATCTGCCAGCGCTGACTGGCGGAACGGACGGGGGAGGGGGCGGGTACAGCTGGCTCTGCCTCTAGATAGGCAGAGCCAGCTGTCACTCACGCAGCTGGGCGGATCCCGTCATCTACGTTGGGATCCGCTCCGGCTGCGGAGTCTCAGTATACTGCGAGCTGTAGCTCGCGGTATACTGAGCTTAGGGTAACCTTGAGGACGCTAGTTTGTGTCCTCCCGTTACCCTAAGGAGAACTATGGGGAAAAACACTGACCCCATAGTTCTCCTTTAACAAAAAAGCAGCTTATGTGTATCACTCGGCTGTAGATCCTCAAATCATCTCTGAATTGGTGCTGACACTGTCCTTCCTTCTGGAGCTCACTCCCCTGATGGACTACATCCTCAATACAAATCACTAAACTAAACATGAGATTGTATTCCTTCACTGGAGTGAGGTTGGAGCAGTGACTACTTTACAACACACACAGAGACCATGGGGAACAAAAGTAGCCACTCTCCAGAAGGAAGGACAGTGTCAGCATGAATTCAGAGATGATTTGAGGATCCACAGATGAGTGATACACAAATAAGATACTTTTTTTGTTAATAGTTAGTAAATTTCAATGTATTTTAAGATTTAACTCCTGAGTTTAGTGTCACTTTAAGGTAAATTTAAAGGGCTTTTTGATAGGGATTTTGTTTATCCAGCGATCAGATAGTGGGACATGGGGTGAAATGTATCCTGAAGTTGGGCTCTCAATTGTGTTTTAAGCATCTCATTTATGTATACTACTTATACCACTTTAGCAGCACAGTGTCTCTGGGGATTATTCTGGATTATTGGAAACTATGTTGATTGCTACTGAAGACCTACCAAATGTATTTTTTCTGCAGTAGTTATGAAACAGGTTGAAGATGTCCACATTTTGTTGTTCTATGATAGAGCACGTTTCTTGTGATGGAATGTAAGCAATTTGCAGGGTGTGGCAATCCGCTTCTCCTGGAAGTATATATATAAATGCTTATTGAACTGCAGCCGTAGCTTCAACAAAAGAAAAATCTTATTTAAGAGTCAAGAAATACAGAGGAAGTATCAGACCCTTCCTTTAGTGTCTCGATAATCATATGGAAGGAAGTGTAGTAAATCCATTTTAGCAGACAGCGATTGCACCAAAATAAGTTGAAGGGATATCCTGTGAACACATACAGGAAACCAATGTTCAGTGGAACGCAAACAATGTAATGACAGGGGAGCAAGCTGCTGAAGTCAGTATTCTCTGCAAACAATACCAGACCATTGCAAACATTCAGATGATCAGTGAATGGTAATGTCAACACAAAATGTGTGCATGAGAACAGAGAAAAGGAAAGGAAAATGATGCATTTTCTAAAACAAGGGCACTCTACTACTTGTACAACAGGGTCTCACAGAACACTGGATCACTTAAAGGGTATCGATGGTCAAAAACTAAAAATAAATATGTATTTATATATTGAATTTCCATAAATTCTATCCAACTCCTAATAACCGTATTCATCTAGAAGTCTGTAAATGTACGTATTGAATATGCCCAAAGGATGTACTTTCTCAATGCAGCATCACAATTTTACTCAGCCCTGTGAATATGTACTTCCTTGTGTCACAATCCTCACAGAGCCTGCCTTCTGAACTTATACTTACAGGGTTATTCACAAAAGGGAGAAGAGTTTGGAGAAGGCAGGAGAAGTGAACAATCTAGGACAAAATAGCTGATTTGGAAAAAGTCTCCAATTTAGCTCGCTTTCCCATTCAGCTATTTTGTCCTAGATTGTTCACTTCTCCTTCCTTCTCCAAACTCTTCACCCTTTAGTGAATAACCCTTTGTGTTTCAAGAGTTAACTCTTAAACATTCATTCAGGTGCTCTATTATCAAAAATGTATCTTATTTGTGTATCACTCGGCTGTATTTCCTCAAATCATCTCTGAATTGGTGCTGACACTCCATCCTTCTGGAGGGTGGCTACTTTTGTTCCCCATGGTCCCCGTGTGTGTTGTAAAGTAGCCACTGCCAAGCTCACTCCTGTGATGGACTACAATCTCACGTTTAGTTTACTAATTTGTAATGAGATTGTAGTCCATCATGGGAGCGAGCTTGGAGCGGTGGCTAAATGCCAAAAAGTGTACAAATTGATCATTACACCTTCTAAGTGTTTCATTTTGCATTCCATTCTGTTTCAGGGTTATTCGCAAAAGGGTGAAGGGTTTGGAGAAGGCAGGAAAAGTGAACAATCTAGGACAACATAGCTGAACTGGAAAGTGAGTTGAATCGGAGAATTTTTCCAAATCAGCTATGCTGTCCTAGATTGTTCACTTCTCCTGCCTTCTCCAAACTCTTCACCCTTTTGTGAATAACCCAGTCAGTGTCTGAACAATGTATCATTGCTTGCTGGAAGCAACGCATGTTGGAATATGAATCTTCAGAAATCGAGATTGCATCACATCAAGCAGCAAGGAGAGAGACACAAAGCATAATGTGAAACCAGGAAGTTGTTGTAAAAACAACCCTAGTATGTATTCCTATTACAATGCTGATATAATAAAAGGATAATATATGCTGGGACTTCAGAACACTTTAAAGGACATCGATCACACACTGGTTACCATTTTTAAAGCGTGTCTCCATTTTTGCAGCCAAATTGGGATGACATCTTTTTTTTTATATTTGTTACATGTTCTTATTCACATGGCATCACATACAAAAAAATAAAAAAAATTGCTGCTTATATATTACATGCTCTTTACTGAAAAAAAAGTTTTTCCCTAACAGAATTTTCCTCTGGACTGATGGGGGGAGGTAATCATTAACTTAAAGGAGAACTATGGGGGTAAGTGTTTTTTTCCCATAGTTCTCCTCAGGGTCACAGGAGGATATAAACTAGCATCCTCCCGTGACCCAAAGCTCAGTATACCGTGAGCTACAGCTCGCGGTATACTGAGACCGCCGCAGCCGGGACTAACCCCGACATTTCTGTCGAGATCCACCCAGCTGCGTGATTGACAGCTGGCTCTGCTTATCTAGAGGCAGATCCAGCTGTACCCGCCCCTCCCCCGTCCGTTCCTCCAGTCAGCGCTGGAGGATCAGAGTGGGGAATCCCTGCAGGGAGCCGTGAGTGACAGTCACGGCTCTGAGCAGGGACAGGATCGAGAAGTGAGCGAGTGAGGGTATGTGTTCACTCACTTCCCGATCTATTGAGCCGACGTGTGACAGTTTCATTGTCACACGTCGGCTTGAACTGTGAGGATGCGTGATTTTCACTCACCTCATAGTTCTCCTTTAGTCCCTGTCTATACTGTACTGGCAGATCCAATTATCAGATGTAAGCATTATGTTAACACTATCTATCCTAACAATCCTAAAGTGTTAAGGCTGAGTTCACACGGACGGCACTTTGTTGCCGCAGCCACTGCGCCAAGCTTGCTCCCATAATGGACTACAATGTCATGTTTAGTTTACTAATTTGTATCGAGATTGTAGTCCATCACAGGACTGAGCTTGGTGCAGTGGCTACTTTACAACACACACAGGGACCATGGGGAATAAAAGTAGCCACCCTCCAGAAGGAAGGACAGTGTCAGCGCCAATTCAGAGATGATTTGAGGATCAAGATCTGAGTGATACACAAATAAGATACATTTTTGTTAATAGAGTACTTGAATACATTTTTAAGGTTTAACTCCTGTGTTTAGTGTCACTTTAAATACACTGCTATTTTTCTGGAGGAATTCAAGACAATGGGTAAATCTTTCAGGGTATTGTTTGGCCAAAATAACCATTTTTAAATGTTTCCTATAACAGAGCATCTATACTTTTTGAGTTCAGGCCTACTTTAAGCAGCTCATCCTGTGGCTTCCTGTGACCTGTCCTAGTGGTCATATAGGGGTCTATTCACGAAGCTGCCGAAGGATCTGGCCGTAGCTTCGGCCGATCCTTCGGCTAGCTTCGGCCCCAGGACCCCTTCGGTTCAGTAGAACCGAGGGGGTGCTGTACAGGCTATTCACAATAGCCTGTACAGCTCCCGATCATTGCCGAGCGGCTCGGTCGAGCCGATCGCATATGCATCGGCTCGGCTGAGCCGTGCAGAAAGCCAAAGCTGGC
>NW_017306272.1:1592237-1596318 GCF_000935625.1 Nanorana parkeri
CTTTTTCTGTTCTGCTCGGTGCCTCTGAGGGACCGAGCAGAACAGCCGAGCCAAATGCCGCTCGGCGGCATTCGGCTATTCTCTCACTGCTGTTCGGGATCTTTCAGAATAGCCCGAACAGCAGTGTGAAGCCTGCCGGAGGTTCGGCTCAGCCGATCCAGATCTTGGATCGGCTGAGTCGAACTCCTTCTGCACTTCGGGTCAGCCGAACATGCTGAGCATGTTCGGCTGATCCGAAGCCACACGAAGCAAGCCGATGTACGGCTGATTTCAGCCGATGTACGGCTGAAATCAGCCGTACCAGCCTGAAGTGAATAGCCGAACAGTGTTCGGCTCACTTCACTTCTGATCGGTCATTCACTCGGCTGCCCTCGGCAGCTTTGTGAATAGACCCCATAGTATAATAGAGGGGCCACAACAGGTAATAGCCAAAGTAGTTTTTTTATTAGTGAATTGTCAACAGGGTAAAAAAGCCAGTGCATTAAAGGGGTTTACGGAGTCCCCCTTCATCGGAGCTGGTAATTTAGATCCCATTAAGATTGCTTGGACTCAAGGATAAAGAAAAAGAAACATATTCTTAAGAGACCACTGCTCTGAGCGCCCTCCAGTGCTGCCCAAGTAACCAAGTGCTAATCAGAATCCTCACTTTTTATCCCGGGTTTATTTTCCTGATGTTCGCTACTTTTCAAACAACTATTCTCCCTCTTAAAATTCAGATACAAAGTATAAGGTTGTTTATGAACAACTGTCACGCCCAACATCAATATAGGTTATTACCTCTTCCCTCTCAACCCTGATGAAGAAGAGTTAATCCTCTGATATGCAATGGAACTGTAATGTCCAACAAGAAAATCAATGTTTTCTGGTTTAAAAATGTTGGCCTGTGTGTGACAAATCCTTCTTTATTACATAGCAATATTTTCCCTACAGAGGAGACAAATACGACTATTTTTTTTTCATAAAAGCTTTTAGATAAAGGTCAAATCCGTGTGATTGAACAACCTTTGATTTTTGCATCTCTTTCTAATTTATCTAAGCAAAGGGTTTTCTGTCGCCAAGTCATTTCTAGTAGCTTTTTTACTGCTGCCTGTGTCTCTTGTGTGGTATAACTCATATCTTCTGGTTACCTGGGTAGGAAGTGCAGAAAAATTACATCACAAACAGTATTAAAATATCTGACTGAGATTATATTTTTCTCACTAGATCTGTGCTGTTACACAGTTGCATAAAAGCATCACACAATTCATAGATGATTCATGTTCATAATAATGTGAATTGAGAATAATAATGTGAATTGAGAATTTATATAGTTAATTTTCCTTAAAGGAGAACTATGAGGTGAGTGCTTTTCACTCACCTCATAGTTCTAGCCGACCTGTG
Source organism: Nanorana parkeri (assembly GCF_000935625.1). Classification (NCBI taxonomy): domain Eukaryota; kingdom Metazoa; phylum Chordata; class Amphibia; order Anura; family Dicroglossidae; genus Nanorana; species Nanorana parkeri. Next base: position 1,593,618 of record NW_017306272.1, read on the forward strand.
ACAATGAGACTGTCACAGGTCGGCTCAGTAGATCGGTAGGTGAGCGAACACATACCGGGTTCGCTCACCTCTCGATCCTGTCACGTCTCACTGCCATGACAGGGGGAGGGGCTGGATTCCCCTCTCCGATCTGCCAGCGCTGACTGGCGGAACGTACGGGGAGGGGACGGGTACAGCTGGCTCTGCCTCTAGATAGGCAGAGCCAGCTGTCACTCACGCAGCTGGGCGGATCTCGACGTCGATGTCGGGATCCGCTCCGGCTGCGGCGTCTCAGTATACCGAGAGCTGTAGCTCGCGGTATACTGAGCTTAGGGTAACGGGAGGACGCTAGTTTGTGTCCTCCCGGTACCATAAGGAGAACTATGGGGAAAAACACTGACCCCATAGTTCTCCTTTAAACTATGGGGTCTATTCACAAAGCTGCCAAAGGATCTGGCCGTAGCTTCGGCCGATCCTTCGGCTGGCTTCGGCACCAGGACCCCTTCGGTTCAGGAGAACCGAAGCCGTACCAGCCTGAAGTGAATAGCCGAACAGTGTTCGGCTCACTTCACTTCTGATCGGTCATTCACTCGGCTGCCCTCGGCAGCTTTGTGAATAGACCCCTATGTGTTCATTGGCATTAGTAGCTGTTTAATATACTGCCATCTTGTGGTCATTTTGGTTATTGCACCACATTTTCTGTATTCCCTCCCATTTATGATGTATTTCCCCCTGTTCCAGAAGTAGTTATTTCTGGTGTCATGACTGCCTATAGCAGGGCCACATGTAATATGCACGCTTGGAAACATTATCATATTTGACCTGCAAATACCATCTTTCTAATCATATGCTACATCCTGTTGTCTGCTGTAACCTGCTGCATTTATTAAAGAATTTTGTGGATGATAAGGTATTTGGTGAAATCAGCTATCTGATAACGATTGTCCGCGGTGATTATATCTGCTTATACAGGCCAGGCATAGAGGTCTCAGCAAGAAATAAATCGCTAATACAACAATCGGAGTCAGAATAATATTTAAAACTAAAAACATTTTGGCAGGAGTTCCCTTGTAACACAATGCAGTGTAATGACTACATTTTAGTCCAAAATGCATTAGGTAGGCAACCTAAAGAGCACCTGCACACTTTGAACAAAGAGAGTAAGGGAAGTAAATGCTGTACTAAGTAAAGTAAAAAAGGTTTTAGTTTGTTTCAAAAACTGTCATACACGTATTTAAGGGCCGCCATAGTCTTGTCTTGAGTGCATTTACAATGTTTACTTGTTACCATAGCCATGCAAGCAGATTAGCCTTTCAACGTGTTGTATGTGATAGGCTTGGCGGCTATTCAGCAGAACATCGCTGTAACACCGTACTCTTCCGCATTCACAGTCCTAACAGTGGCCACAGGCAAAACAGGCAAGACTTACAGGTAGAGACAGATGATGGATAATATGAGAAGAAAGGTTTAAAGTGAATGTGAACTCTAGAAGCTGTTCCCCCCAAAAAAGGAAGGCAGAGGACAAAGGTCTAGTATTGCCCATGCCCATATTTCCCCCATTACTAACTTATCATGTCTTATTTAGCAGTGTGTTTCTGTGTGGAGCCAACCATTTTGGTACAGGCAGAGGCAAAGCTTGCCCATGTTAGAGCATTCAGCAACAGAGAGCAGTACAGGAGTGACATCAGTATTCTCACTCCAAATCTCCTGCGACTAGCAGTTAGAAGCAGCAATGCCTTAGATCTCACACTGCAGATATACAGATTTTTGAGTTTTGCCACTGAAGTGACTTGTCGCTCTAGCATACATGTAAGTGCTCTGCTATTTTTCAGGAGAAACTCAAAACAAAAAGTTTTATTTTTCAGGTACTGTTTAGGCACAATTAGAATTGCTATGTTTCCAATACTGTAGTAAATCTTCACTTTTTGAGTTCAGTTCTACTTTTACTGTTCCAAAATACCCTCAAACCTTAAGAATGAGAAAATAAGCATTTTTCCTATGACCCTATCAGTCTTATTCACAAACGGGTGAAGAGTTTAGAGAAGACAGTAGAAGTGAACAATCTCGGACAACATAGGGGTCTATTCACAAAGCTGCCGAGGGCAGCCGAGTGAATGACCGATCAGAAGTGAAGTGAGCCGAACACTGTTCGTCTATTCACTTCAGGCTGGTACGGCTGATTTCAGCCGTACATCGGCTGAAATCAGCCGTACATCGGCTTGCTTCGTGTGGCTTTGGATCAGCCGAACATGCTCAGCATGTTCGGCTAACCCGCAGTGCAGAAGGAGTTCGACTCAGCCGATCCAACATCTGGATCGGCTGAGCCGAACCTCCGGCAGGCTTCTCACTGCTGTTCGGGTTATTCTGAAAGATCCCGAACACCAGTGAGAGAATAGCCGAATGCCGCCGAGCGGCATTTGGCTCGGCTGTTCTGCTCGGTCCCTCAGAGGCACCGAGCAGAACAGAAAAAGAGTGCAAAAAGTAGAAAAAAGTAAATAGAAAACGATTGTGCAGAGCTAGCAGTGACAGCTAGCTCCGCCCAATAGTTTCCTATTGTCCGGCGGCTCTGCTGCTGTAAAAAAAAAAATTTAAAAAAATTTAAAAACTCTCCCTGGCACGAGCGATGTCAGAATAGAGAAAAAAAAAATTCCCATTCAAAAGCATTGAGAGTTTACTATTGGCTATTTCAATTTGCAATAGCCAATAGTAAACTAGCATTGTT
>NW_017306272.1:1596436-1640208 GCF_000935625.1 Nanorana parkeri
TTTTATAATTATTTATTATATTATAATTTCTTATAATTGTGAAAAAGTGTCAGGCAGGGCACTGGACAAAGCTCTAGGGACAAAATTGAAGTGAAATAGTTTGATACATAAGTGTAATCATAGCAGATTACATTGTATTGTGTGTATTCTGTGTATATTGCAACTTTTCACTTTTGAATTTCCCGCCGGCTGTGACGCTCGAAAACGAAACTAAAAGTCAGATGTCGGCTTTTAGTTTCATTTTCGAGCCGCGTACAGCAGAGGACGCCGCGGGATCGCAGGGACAAGGTGATTATCACTTTTCTGTGCAGCCCGAGTCTGGCTCGGGGTTACCGCTCCTGGTATGGAAAATTCACCCCGAGCCAGACTCGGGAATACCGCCAGGGAGGTTAAACATTCATTCAGGTGCTCTATTATCAAAAATTTATTTTATTTGTGTATCACTCGGCTGTATATCCTCAAATCATCTCTGAATTGGTGCTGACACTGCTTCCTTCTGGAGGGTGGCTACTTTTGTTCCCCCCGGTCCCCGTGTGTGTTGTAAAGTAGCCACTGCCAAGCTCACTCCTGTGATGGACTACAATCTCACGTTTAGTTTACTAATTTGTAATGAGATTGTAGTCCATCATGGGAGCGAGCTTGGAGCGGTGGCTACTTTACAACACACAGGGACCATGGGGAACAAAACAAAATTTGCAATATTTCAGGACCACACAGGGTCCCCTTCATTAGACAATTCTGTCTACTGCACAACTGCACAAACCTTTTTTAACCCAACCCAACCAATCATAACCCATCAACTGTTGTGACGTTATGACACAATAATCTCAATAATAATCTCAATAATATCTCTCATATGTAACTATGTAACTAAACATGAGATTGTAGTCTCTCATGGGAGGGAGTTTGTAGCGGTGGCTACTTTACAACACACACAGGGTCCATGGGGAACTAAAGCATCCACCCTCCAGAAGGAAGGACAGTGTCGGCAAAAATTCAGAGATGATTTGAGGATCTACAGCTGAGTGATAAAATAAGATACATTTTTGTTAACATGTAAGGTACTTGAATGCATTTTTAAGGTTAAACTCCTGAGTTTAGTGTCACTTTAAAGCTTGCCTGTAATACAGTAATCAATAGCAAGTTAACTTTAAGGGCTGAAAAGTAGACACCATCAAAATTAACCTTTTTTTCAGCAATAAAAACTGTGTCTGCACCATCCTCTACAATACAAAATTGTCAAGTAAGTATTGGTATACTCATAAACATGCCTCTTCACTCCGTGTCACACTTCTCGTGCTTGGTAATAGGTCGCACATGCATGTGGGGGGAGCTTAGAGTGTGCCTGTTCTACCCATATCCTGATGCCCATAAGGAGGTACATTCTGGCACTTGTTGGCCCTTTTCTTTAGCCTTCTTTGGCCTGCCTCATGCACAGCCCTGCACTTGGGATAACCAGCTTGGTGTACATCCACACATATTATTTAATGGGTGAAGGTGGTTGTATGTGGCTATGCCACTGTACACTGTCTACACCCATTCACTACTGTGGGCACCTGTTCGTTTTGACCTTATCAGCTGGTGCAGAAATATGGCTGCAATATGTGCCCATATATATAAGGTCTTAAAGTATATCTAAACCCAAAAACAGAAATATATTGCAGCTTACCAATCCTTAAATGTGGTGACATTAGTTTTCTTTTTCCTTTTATTTCCCCTGGTGATCCTGTCCGGAAACACACTTCTTGTCTTAGGGTGGCTCCGCTCAATATAGGAGCAATGGAGCCACCCTTGGACAGCAGCACTTTCAGCCTGTGGAGAAGGTAGTATTACATGCAGCAGCAGATTTAAATGCAGTCAACTAAGACATTAAATGTGAACCTAAGCTAACACTTCTTAAGCAGTTACAACAACAGTTTTTTTTTCCTTTTGGGAATAAAGGTTTTACATAAATAATTAAAAATAGATCATTGTAAGCACCCCTGTCAGTGTTAAATGGTTTGACTCAACCCTCTATCTGCCACTTTTGGTGACATACTGGCCAGATTACCAGGTTAAAGTAAAGGGGATAAAAGCTTAAAAACGAATGCAGCCACCACATCTAACTATTGGTAAACTGCTGTACATACATTTTTTACTGTTGGAATTAGATAGGCTTTAATATACGCATAGACATCCATATCAACAGTTAATACTAGATGCAGGAAAATTCTGTGAGTATCCCTAGATCAGCCTTTCTCAACCAGGGTCCAGTGGAACCCTGGTGTGCCTTCTGGTTTCCTCAGGGGTGCCTCAACATTTTGTGGTAGGGGGACTGTGATGTGAAAGAGGCAATGAAGAGGTAAAGGGGGCTCCTGATATAAAGTGGGAACTGTGATGTGAAGGGGGGTGGGGGGCACTGATATGAAAGAGAGGCTTCTGATATGAAAGGGGGGCCCCTGATGTAAAGGGGGGCTACTGATGCAAGGGGAACTCTGATGTGAAGGGGGGAAATCTGGATTGGAAGGGGGCCCTTTGATATAAAGGAGGAAACCCACTTTTTTTGTGTGGAGTCCTGCTTAAAATCTATGACATTTTAGACTAGGGGGCCTCGAGATTTTTCATACTTTTAAAGGGTGCCATGACAAAAAAAAAGTTGAGAAAGACTGCCCTAGACTATAAAAAAAGAATGCCTTTCTCAACCCATTTCGAATGCCAGCCTTAGCTCAATACCAATGTACATAAAAAGGCAGCTAAAGTCTAAGCCTCATCACCTCTATCTTGTTTACTTTCGCTTTCTTTTCTTAAATAGCAAAAGAAAGATCCTATCAAGGTAGTTGGTATATATTTAACAGTTGACAATCATCATTATATTGCATAATATTTCCCTCAGGTTATAGCTGATGTTCTGCTTGTATATACAGGCAGAATATAAAAGCAGAAAGGGAAATTCCAGGACACACAGCAATCTTTCTTACTTGCTTGGCTGATACTTCAATGTGGCATACACAAAGCTAAGGGCTACTATCCTGTGAAGAAAAGTGAACAAATGATGCTCAGTTGCAGAGGATTTCCATAATGATAGGAGGTAACCAGCATGTACAATGTAACTGACCTCTATATGGCTAAAATATATTAGACATGTGCAGGGCCAGACTGGGACTAAAAATAGGCCTGGGCATTTTAGACTGAGCAGCCCAATCATGTGACCACCAACAGGCCCCACCCCTCACAACAGGGGGCGGAGCCAAACAGAAGCGCAATCAAGGGGCAGGGACGGCCACTAGTAAGTACCGGAGGGCTACAGCTGACACACAAGCATTGCTACAACCAATACACAAACCTTGCAACAATGTAGGAAGCTTGCTATAGAGAATATTTGTAAAAAATAAGTCAAGGCAACTGGATATGCTGTATTTTACTTGAAGACGTTTCACTAGTCATCCAACCAGCTTTCTCAATTCAGAAATTTCTGAATTGAGAAAGCTGGTTGGATGGCCAGTGAAACGTCTTCAAGAAAAATACAGAAAGTCCAGTTGCCTTGACTTATTTTTTACAGATATTCCATGTGACCTGGATGAATGAACCTTCACAGACATATTGCTATAGAGAATCAGAACTCACTGGCCCCCCAACCCCCCTGGCATTCTCTGCACTAAAGTAGCTAAAACTCCCCCGCACAGTCACACACTATTATACATTTATAAAGCTCTGACATATACCGCAGTGCTGTACAGAGAAGTCACATCAGTCTCTGTACAGAGGAGCTTACACTCTAATGCAGAATACCATCAGCTATAGAGGACTAAAAATCCCTGCAAAACATTATACAGCAATGCAGAATAATAGTATATGAATTTGGTACATACTTTGTGCTGCCGCTCTGCTCCGGGGTACCAGCCTGAAGTCTCGGGCAAAGGGTCTCAGGAGGGAAAGATAGGTGGAAGCCCGGTAAGAAGGCACCGCGTGGTTCCCCAGAAGGCTGCTGCACTGAACTTAACACAGCCAAATCAAGGCAGAAGTCAGTGGTGTAATGCAGAGTACAGAAGTCAGAGGTGCAACGCAGAGTGCAGAGATCAGCGGTGTGATGCAGAGCACAGCAGTGTGACACACAGTGCTGAGGTCAGCAGTGTGATCTACAGTGCAGTGGTCAGGGTGTGACTTACAGTGCAAAGGCCTGTGGTGGGGGGGTTCTAGTCTCAGGTGAAGCCTCCAGTCCAGCATGATGCCCAGCTGCCTCCTTGTCCCCTCACTTCAGGACCCGCTCTTTCTTTGCCAATGGTAGCCCTGCAGTCTTATTCCTAGCATATGGCAGCTGAAGTGGGCGGAGGAAGTTGCAGGTGGCCACCGAGGAGCCTGACTATTTAGCGGGCTTTCAGAAAGGCAGCCGGTGTTCTGTCGAAAACTCCTCAAGATCTCCAACGACCTGACTTACTTAGAAGTAAAAGGTTCGGCCAAGAAGGCTCTACTGCACGTGGGCCACCCGCGGCATTTCCCTACACACATACTACAGAGCAATAAAGTATTAAAACGAACTACGATGCATGTTATTGCACGCCCCACTCAATATGGGCGCAAGCGGTGGCCATATTGAGTGGGGCAATTTAGATTAATAATGTCCTGGATTAGTCTGACCCTAGTTCATGTTAATATTTATTAAAATCTATAGTATGTGTATTTCTGAAATGCCGCGGGTGGCCCACATGCAGTACAGCCTTCTCGGCCGAACCTCTTACTTCTAAGTAAGTTGGAGATCTCAGAAGTTGGAACTTTCGATAGAACTTCGATAGAGCTTTTCTCCTCCTGATTAACCTCCCTGGCGGTATTCCAGGCTGCTAAGCCCACCTGAGACCCTGCAGAGCCCACCATAGACCCCGACACAGATCCTGCAAACCCCCCGTTGATGATTTTTACAGATCCTGCACAGCCCCCTGAGACCCTGCAGGGGGCTGTGCAGGATCTGTGGTGGGCTCTGCCCACCATAGACCTCGCAGAGCTCACCACGGATCCTGCAAAGCCCCCTTGAGACCCAGCAAAGCCCCCTGCAGATCCTGCAGAGCCCACCAAAAGGTATTGCACAGCCCACCTTAGACTCTTTGGTGGGCTGTGCAGAATCTATGCTGGGCTCCGCCAGCACAGTCCTCTTAACCTTGCACGGCCTGACCTCTTTGGAACACGGCCTCCTCATCCTCGGCGCCCGACACGGCCTCCTTGTCATCTTCGCTGCCCAACTGGAGCTTCAGCGACGCCTCCCACCTCTTCCGTCTCAGGGGCCACTCAACAAATTTTTTTTCTCTCATGGAGGCCACTTGCCACACTTCATACTTTAAAATAAAATGTAACTTTATCCAGTTTAAGTACTACAGACACTAATACACACAATAAGGCCCTATTCATATTGTAGGTTTAGGTGCGATTAGAATACTAAGAAAAAAATGAGAAAATTATAAAAAAATAAACAATAATAAGATAAAAAATTATAAAAAATAAAAAAGTAAACGATAAGATAAATAAAAATTAAAAAGTAAAAAAAAAGTAAAAAGTGATAATAAAAGGGAAGAAAAAACATAAAAAATTTTTTTGCGGAATCTGGCCTTGGGGCGGCAGGGAGAGTAAATCCCTGACCATACACATACCTTGTTCTTGCAGTCTTCTCTTCCTTAGCAGCGGGGGAGGGGCGGCGATTTGCATATGAATGAGCCGCGATATTTACATATGAATGAGCCGTGACTTATTGATATGTTAATTACCGCGGCCCATTCATATGGTAATATCTCGGCCGGTACCAGGACAGTGCAGGAAGAGCCCCAGCAAGCTCCGGAGAGAGCACAGAGTAGAGAGAGCTGGGTGAGAGGTGTTTTTCTGGCCCCCCCACCAGCGCCCTCTAGTGTCTACTGTGTGGTATTGCCGGCTCTGCTCACTACCACACAGTAGACACTGCTCTGCTCAGAGCGGGCCATCGGGAACAGCAGACCGGCCCGAACACAATCAGGTTGATTGTGTTGGGCCCGGCCCCCGGGCAAGTGCCCTGTTTGCCCTATGGCCAGTCTGGCCCTAGACATGTGGCAAAAATCAGGCTACTCACTCTGTGGGCGCATATAGTGTGGGCTCATATAGTGAAGTTAATTTCTATTCTTCCGATAAAGTCAGTGTAACTGTGACTTTAGCTGTCACTCTTGACAGAGAAAGGGGAATAGCATGTTATAGATCAGGGTTGGGATGATCACATCAAACAAACAAAAAAAATCCATCCAATCAATTGATCATTTATCAAAAGAAAATATTTTCCAGAATAATTTTGCACACACATTAATAAATAAAAACATCAAATGAATTCACTGCAAGTTTTAGCATTTGAATCCACAAGTATATTGAGGATGTGTAGTATGATGATTTTTGTTTCTTATGTACATACCATATACAGCCCCAGTTTTTGATGATTGGCCTCTAGAAATGTTTTTTTACTTCAAAAACTGACCAATTATTCAAATACTTCTTAAGTGTTTTCACTTGCTCTCATTATTTAATATTTTTTTGTCTTCTTGAATATAGCTATATAAATGTAATGTAAACCAAAGCTCATGTCAGTCTAACTTTTGTCACATTAGGGGTCACAGTGTCTGATCTGTTGTCCATACTGTACTCCAGGGTTGGAAATACCATTTCTGCAAACATTTTAGCTGCACAGGGTCCTCCTGGCACTTATGGGGAGATTCCAGGGGTGGTCTGGGCAGTCCCTAGACTCCCTCTCTTATTCACAAAGATCTGGATGGACACTGCTCAGTGGGGAATAGTTGGCAGTCTTCATGCTTATGTTCCTGGAAGAGAGGGGGGTGTTCATTGTCTGACCCTAGTTGTGTATTATGAACTATGGGGTATCACAGGCTTATCTATCTATCTATCTATCTATCTATCTATCTATCTACTTTGGCAGTAGTTGAATAGGAGGTCCACAAAGTGTTCTGGAATGGACAACTTATGGTATCTATGTCCACCATTGATGTGATGTTTTCATTCTGCAGTATACACACGTGTTAAAATGATTCTTCTACTGTTCAGCTGATTTCTGTCTGTCTAGCCACTTTCTGGGCAATTTTGTGCTGCCGCAATCTATACATCAAAGCTAGCCCACCTCTCTGTTCAGGGTAAAAAAAAAGTAATTAAAGCCAGAATAAATATGCATGTTCTTCTATTGACATTAAATATATGCCTTCTGCCTGCTCTCTCAGATGAATGACTGTGCTTAGCTTTAATTTATTTTACAACAGCTATAAACAATCCATTGATGTGATTGTTTATGGAAATGGTTATACTGTTTTTGTAGCCAGGGGTGTAGCAATAACCATAGCAACCAAAGGGTACCATGAACATGATGCGGCTCTATAGAACTCTCCTTCAAATGCTGGGGACGACCACTACTGCCCTTTTTTATTATGGCAGCGCAAAGCAATAATAAGGTAACAATGATGTGCTATTGGTTGCTGATTGGTCACTAAAGTTTTATTCACATTGTGACTGCACTGTGTACTTCAGAAATAAACTCAGTTGGTTTCTTCTCTAAATGACACAGAGGAGGGGTATTGTAGAGGCAAATGACCCTAGAATCCTCAGCTGCATGTGTGTGCGCTCCAAATCAGCTATATCTTCAAATTTGTATCATTAGCACCTCTCAGGGTTTTAAAGAAGAATGCTGTGCATATAAAAATGACATTAACTTTTATTACATGCCTATTGCATTAAAAAACAGACTACATGATTGTCAACATGACTGCTCTTGAATCATATGGCAACAGGTGAAGAAGTTCACACCCACAAATATAGGTAAAGTGACCCTAAACTCAGGAGCTAAACCTTAAAAATGCATTCAAGTACCTTAACTATTAACACAAATGTATCTTATTTGTATATTTGAGTCATGTGCATGTGAATTTAAAACAAGAGAACTAGTCCTTCACACAATTGGATATGCCTTGAAAACAGGATAACTTCAATTATTTACATGGAACTTTTTATTTTTGTAACTTGTGCCCTAGGGGTATACAAACTGTTTCTGTAGGAAACCAAGTTAAATGGGCACAACATTTTAATGAGATGTTTATTTAAACAGTATTAATGGTACCTGATTTATTGTAATTGCAGTCAACTCCTTTTTTGCATGACCTATATGTATCATAAAGTTGCTATATTACATTTAATCCTATATAACACATTAATATTAGAGCCTATTCGGACAGTGAATTAAAATGATATAAATGTATTCTATGAGCTGCCAAGGACAAAATTGATTGTATTGTTCTGGTTTCACATAAATAGATATTTTAAAGCTTGGTTTAGTATTTAATTTTGCCCCTATGTTAACAAAGAAAAATGACTTCCATTATACAACCGCTTTCCTGGGTCCTGAAAGTATTGCCAATCTTTGTGAGTTTTTGAACTGAAGAAATAAATCTTGTTAAGTCCAGAGGCTCAAGAGGAAGCTAATAAAGTGCATTTATCTTCCTAATCCAAGCCACTGGAACATTCTCAAAAGGCTGAATAATAAGTGTTTGGGTGCTCTGATATTCTGAAAGGTTACTAAAGGACACATATTTGAACATTTTAAAAGTTCACTTCATTGCCAGCCCTGGAATTTGACCAGAACCACCTTTCAGCTGTTTGTAAAGGACAGCTAGTGTAAGGCAAAATTGCTTAGAAACCCCTTCCTAATAGTTCTTACATCCAAGGTCCAAAGTCTGGTGTGCATTGGTGTTCCCCAAAGAAATGTGTACTAGAAGACGGTACATTATTTAAATAATTAGCATACATATAAGTGAACCTGTATTTTCCCACGCTGGTGCCACATGCTGCTTATCGCATTCTTTCTCATCCATTTGGCCACCCAAAATTAAAAAAACACCTAATATTTCAAGATATGGGGAGTATGTGACTCACTCACCTTCCTCCCATGATGCAGCACTGGGTGTCTGAATGGCTGTCATGTGGGGTCAAAAAATAGTCTGTAACACTGTAAAAGTTCTGTCCATAGAATCAAAGAGCTTATACAAGCTGGCTGGAAAATACAGTGTTGAGAGAGAAGGTAAATGGAAGGGGAAGATAAATATAAGCAGTGCATTGGTCCAGCATTTAGGTACATGCCCTACATCAATGAGGTAAAATCTGCTCACAAAAACCTGCGATTTGATTTATGGGCATAAAAATGCACAAAAACGCTGTCGCCTAGGTGTGAACCCAGCCTAATTGCTGTAGTGGTAAATATTTGTTTTTATTTGTTATTTATTTTATTTTAATTCAATATTTATACATGTTCATGAAAATATTAGAAAAAAATAGACCAGCGAACAATAAAACCATAGAAATGATGAATAACAGTAGTCACCTTCAGTGAAAAAGATAAAGGCCCTTGATATACTGTACACATGAGCGCAGTGTTCTGGAGAAAGTAATGACCCTACTCGATACTTGCATAACATTAGTGAAATGGGCACCGTTATTTTCTATGGAGAATACTAACTTATTTCGTAGAACTGTCTTCATTTTATATCATTTGTTTCAAAGTTCTTTGCCAGTTCCTATTACTTCATGGAAAATAAGATCATATAGTCAGAGGGAACTGAGCCCCATTTGCTACTGAACCTCACGGAAGTCACAGCCGGCATGGTCTATAATTATGCCGCTGCCTGGCCCTAGAATTGCCCATATGCCTGAGCCAATAAAAAGGTAAAATCAAAAACTCATGACCATGCTTTTTCTTTGCCTGAACCTCAGAACGCATGCTTTGCAGCTCTGACGTTGTTTTAACCTGCTTACTAAATAAGATTATTATTTTGAGTCTGTCCCCAAGATTCTTACTGAAAAAACTAGAGAAACAACTGCACAATGTCTGGCTAACTGGCTCCACAGCAAGGAGTATCCGAAACGGAATCTAAAATATTATTGTTAGAGTGTCATAGCTGATACGATTTATATGCATGCAAATATTCACTAAAGGTGCTTCTGGAATTCATATTTTATGATGCTCTCAGTGTACATTATATTTTATTGCTCTGTGTTAAGGCTTTTGAGAAGAAACAGCCGTGCAACTGAAGGAACGATGAATCCATTATTCAGAGCATCGCTACTAAAAGCTTGTGTCTAAAGTATGCACTTTCTGTGGTCGCTGATGAGTAAAATACTAGGTGCCTATAAATCTGTCTAAATGGCTGCGAGGATGAAATTATTCCTCTTATGGAAAAGTTTAAATTCTCATCTTTTTATGGGGAAGGTAAAGACAAAGGAAGGAATGGTTTGTGTGTTGGGTGGCTTGAGAAGTGACAAGATACATGAAATGAGTTATAATCTTAAAGTGACACTAAACTCAGGAGTTAAATCCTCAAAATGCATTCAAGTACCTTAAAGGAGAACTATGAGGTGATTTTCACTCATCCTCATAGTTTGAGCCGACGTGTGACAATGAAACTGTCACACGACGGCTCAATAGATCGGGAAGTGAGCGAACACATACTGTCGCTCGCTTACTTCTCGATCATCTCCCTGCAGAGAGCGGTGACTGTCACTCACGGCTCACTGCAGGGATTTCCCCCCTCCCCGCTCTGATCCTCCAGCGCTGACTGGAAGAACGGACAGGGGAGGGGGCAGGTACAGCTGGATCTGCCTCTAGATAGGCAGAGCCAGCTGTCAATCACGCAGCTGGGTGGATTTCAACAGTAATGTTGGGATCCGTCCCGGCTGCAGTGGTCTCAGTATACCGCGAGCTATAGCTCGTGATATATCAGGTTTAGTTTACTAATTTGTATTGAAATTGTAGTCCATCACAGGAGTGTGCTTGGAGTGGTGACTACTTTACAACATACACAGGGACCATGCAGAACAAAACTTAGCCACCCTCCAGAAGTAAAGGCAGTGTTAGAATGAATTCAGAGCTGATTTGAGGATCTACAGCTGATTAATAAACAGCTATCTACAGCTATTAACAAACAGGACAAAGGGTCCTGTTTGTTAATAGTTAAAGGAGAACTATGAGGTGAGTGCTTTTCCGCTGACTGGCGGAACGGACGGGGCGGGTACAGCTGGATCTGCCTCTAGATAGGCAGAGCCAGCTGTCAGTCACGCAGCTGGGAGGATCCAGACATAATTGTCGGGATCTGCTTCAGCTGCGGCGTCTCAGATCGCGGTATACTGAGCCTAAGGTGACGGGAGGACGCTAGTTTGTGTCCTCCCGTTACCCTAAGGAGAACTATGGGGAAAAGCCTTAACCCCATAGTTCTCCTTTAAGGTACCTGAATGCATTTTTAAGATTTAACTCCTGAGTTTAGTGTCATTTTAACAGACTTAATTGCTGATTCCTACCTGTGCACATGAATCGCTGAATGGGTTCAAACCGAGAGCCAAATGGGTGAATCATCAGGGAGCATAATGTTATAGGCACAGTGGCTCTGTATTTGAAAACAGATTAACATCTCTTATCAACCGTAAGTTCTCACAAACCTGGGGACACAGACTCTTAGGAGGAGGTTAAATACAGATCAGAATGAAGTCAAATGCATTTTAAATTCATCTGCCAATGAACTCCTAATGATCTCAGAAGCATCTCAAACTGATCCCAAATGTAGGTTGCATTCTCAAACTGATCCCAAATGTAGATCCCATCAACACAGGCCCTAATGGAGACTGTAGAATCTGCCTGTAACAAGCATGACCAATTTTAAATATAAAAGGACTTTCCCAGAAAGTTTCTGGCAAGAAACACTCCAGCAAGTTACATAGTATACCTAGTGATTTATTCTTGTCTCAGTTGTGATTCTAAGTCAGCATTTCTCAACCTTTTTTTCAGTACACACTTTAAATGTACGCAAAATCTCGACCCACCCCAAAATGTAAATGTAAAATAATAATGTGGTAACCCCAAAAATCTATACCAGACCTTCATTTTAGATAGTAAAAATTAATAGATAATAAAAAAAGAAAGCTTTAATGTCACTTAAATCTCTCTGAAACTCACTACATTAAAGCAGATTTGCCAATATCTGGATTTATTTTTGTCTTCATGTTATATTCTTCTTTCTGTAACATTTGCTGCATTTTGATAGCAACTAATGTCACAGTTGTCAAACAGATGCACCAAGACACATTCGCCACTCTGAACTGAAAAATCCAAAGATTTACTATGGACCCACATGCTGCTCTTTTGTTCATAGTTCAGATTTGCTGCAAATATTCTGCAAATTCACCCAATACTTTAATTTACATTTGCCAACTTTATAAATACTATGTTGTTAACAAATGCTTGGAAAATATGGGCAAACTGAGCATACATTTAACCAACCTTTTATAAACAGATCCCCAAGAAAAAAAAGAAGCTAGACATGACCAAACTATATTAAGCAATACTTTAAAGGAGATCCTTCTTCTGTGCTATAAAATTGGCAGCTTGGCACACATCCAGACCCCGAGCGCTACTCTGCAGCATGCTAGGTGTAAAGAAAACCCCATAGGGATTTACTTCTGTGGGGTTGACTACTTTAAAATGCATGATGCACTTAGGGACTGGAAATGTTTCTGGGCCAGGATAACATTGCTAGGAGCTGTAATTGTACAGAATACAATCCCTGGATGGCATTCACTTATGTTAAGGTAATTTACAGCATTACACAATTACACATCCTGGAAAGGGGGCTTTTAGTTCTTTCAGCAGAAGTGCAAAAGTAATAATGTTTTATAAAGAGAATGTATGGAAGTTTTGTTCATCTTTGTTTATTATCAGACCGAAACTTCATGTAAGTACCCTATTAATAAAAATGTACAAAGCACTCTGTATTATCAAAAGAGAGCATAGCAGATGTAGCCTTCCAGCTCACGCTACCTGACTGAAACCTCAGACGGAGCCATCTGATAAGGGAGTACTCATTCACTTGTGTGTGTAAATTTCCGATTGAGCTACTGAGCTCTGTAAACCATGGACTTTTTATGACCTGACTATATACACTATTTAAAGTGGCACTAAACTCAGGAGTTAAACCTTAAAAATACATTCAAGCACCCTAACTATTAATAAATATTTAGCTTATTTGTGTATCACTCAGCTGTAGATCCTCAAATCATCTCTGCATTGGTGCTGGCACTGTCCTTCCTTCTGGAGGGTGGCTGCTTTAGTTCCCCATGGTCCCCATTAGTTCCCCATGGTCCCCATTAGTTCCCCATGGTCCCTGTGTGTGTTGTAAAGTAGCCACCGCTACAAACTCCCTCCCATGAGAAACTACAATCTCTTTGTATTGAGATTATTTTGTCATAACGTCACAACAGTTGATGGGTTATGATTGGTTGGGTTAAAAAAGGTTTGTGCAGTTGTGCACTAGTCAGAATTGTCTAATGAAGGGGACCCTGTGTAGTCCTGAAATATTGCAAGTTTTGTTTTTGAAACAACAAAAATATCCTATTGAAGTGAAGTAATGACGGGTTGTGACATAGTGCTACTGTTAAGAAACTCTGTTCATACAAACAGAAGATCTTATGTAGTGACTTCTTGCCTTAATGAATCTGACAAGTGAGCACTTTTCTTTTCACAAGTCCCAGGGAGAAAATAAAAGTATAATGAGAGACAGAAAACTGCTAGTATACAAATATGTTTTGCTGTGACGCCAATTAAACGGCAAATTATCCCTACAAGAATTGCTTTCACAAAGGATATAAAGCTATTTAAGGTTACTAAGTTGATGGTAAGAATTGTTTTCAGCTGAGCTTTTGTGAAATTATTTTCCCTTAAAACAAATTTGATTGATTAATGAAGCTGCACAAAGTAGAAACCACTAACTGAGTTCTGTTTGTATGTTTAACTCCTCGGCTACACATAAAAATGCAACAGATAAATTGTAAAGGGCCTCAAGAATTAATTTTGGCTCCTTTGATTCTTATCTGTGTTGCTTCTAGATGTCTGTCTGCATCAGGATCTCAAAGGGCACCTGCAGCTTTATGTGCAAATGAGCAGATGCCCGGTTTGTAACACTGCCCTGCCACTAGGGATCAGTGGAGTGATTTTTGCACAATTACCGATTTCACAGTGAGTGAGATTTCATCGAAGCGGAAAAGTGACACCAAACCTCTAATCATCTCTGAACTCATGCTGACACTGTCCTTCCTTCTGGAGGGTGGCTACTTTTGTTCCTCATGGTCCATGTGTTTGTTGTAAAGTAGCCACCACTCCAAGCTTGCTCCCATGATTGACTACAATCTTAGGTTTAGTTTACCAATTTGTATTGAAATTATATACTATCATGTGAATGAGCTGTAAGCATGAATTCAGAGATGATTTGAGGATCTACAGCTGACTGATACACAAATAAGCTACATTTTTGTTAATATTTAAGGCAGGGGTGCGGAAATTAACGATTAATCCGTCGATTAATCGTAATTTCTTTGATCGATCAAAATTATTTTGATCGATCAAAGTACTCACCTCTCCGCCGACTTCCGGGTCTTCCGTCGGAGATCCGGTGACGTCACGGACATCGACGTCACCGGACTCCTCCCCCCCCTCCCCGAGTGGCTCTGTCGGCTAACGAAGGGAAGGGGGGAGGAGTCGGGTGATGTAGTTGTCCGTGATGGGTAACGAAGGGAAGGAGGGAGGAGTCCGTTGACGTTGATGCCCATGACGTCACCGGACTCCTCCCCTTTTCTTCTTTACCTGAACGGAATCACTTGGGCCAGTGAGTCTCCTGGTTCATGAGTGCATCGGATGTGAAAACCAAAGAGAGAAACAAGAGGGCACAAAACTAGGTCAGCTGACTGCCTGGACCTAACATATCAGGGAAGGTGACAGGAACAATAAATATATATGTATAATGTACTTACTTATGTGGGTCTGGGATCCAGATGTGAAACGGCCTGTGAGGAGAATCAGGATGTCCAGAATGTATGTTGAATGGCGGCTGATATATTGCCTGAGGCTGCCGCCATTCAACATACATTCTGGAGATCCTGATCCTCCTCACAGGCCGGTTCACATCTGGTTCCCAGACCCACATAAGTAAGTACATTATACATATATATTTATTGTTCCTGTCACCTTCCCTGATATGTTCGGTCCAGGCAGTCAGCTGACCTAGTTTTGCGCCCTCTTGTTGTTCTAACAAGGCTGGTTAGACCCCACAGAGCCCTGCTACCCTGGTGAGGCCCCCTCAAAGCTCTGGTGAGACCCCCCTCTGTATGTGCGTTATAATTAATCAAAATTAGTCGATTAAAAAAAATTTGATTAATCGAACAGGAAAATGTTAATCATTACCAGCCTTAATTTAAGGTACTTTTAAGATTTACCCCTAAGTTTAGTGCCACTTTAACTTTGGTCTTTAAGCTGCTTAGTTGAAATTTGATTGAAAAAAAAAATTAACCCTTAGGAGCCATTAAAAGCCTAAATACCCTTAAAACCATTCAAAACTTGAAAAACACTTAAAGGTGAACTATGGGGTGAATTAATTACACTCATCCCCATAGTTAGAGCTGAAGTGTCACATTTCGGCTCAATTGATCAGGAAGTGAACAAAACTCACTTTACGATCATCTCCCTGCAGAGTGTCAGGGTACCATGTACAGGCGTCCTCACACCTCATGCAGGTACCCACACAACCATTCTTCGAGCTTTTCAGCTTCTGACCGATACTCGGCTAAGAGACATGAGGGGTCTTGCTGGGCTGCCTTGGAAACAGGTGTAACTGACTGGCAGACAGGTACTGTTGCTACTGAAAACTGGGAGCGGATTTGTTCATCAGGAATAATACTGACTGCAGTTAGGGCCTAAATACCCTCCCAGGAAGCACCAGGTGATGGGATGATCCGTCACAGCTGGGGCACACCCGCAGGTGAGTACTGGAGCTGCAGGTTCCTTACAGTCCCTGGCTGCTGGAGACACCTGCAGGCGAGCACAGGAACTGCAGGACATGGCTCCAGCACCACCTGGGGGTGCTCTGGATCCTGACACAGAGATTGATGACTGCCAGTCACCGCTCCCCACAGGGATTCCCCCTCCCCTCTCCGGTCCTTCAGCGCTGAGTGGAGGGATGGGTGGGGGAGGGGGCGGGCATAGCTGGTTCTGCCTGCAGATAGGCAATCAGCCAGTGGGGTGGATCTCAACAGTATTGTCCTGGCTGCGGCACTCTCAGCAAACAGCGGGCAATAGCCCATAATATACTGAGTTTTGGGTCCAATTTGCTCCAACAGGGGAACGGGGGGACATTAGTATATGTCGGCCCATGACCATAAAGAGACCTATGGAAAAAAGTTACCGCATAGTTCTCCTTTAATTACCTCCCCAACTGACTACAATGCATTTTACTAACATGGCAACATTTTGACAAAATCTCCTGATTTTTACAGAAATCTTTTTAATAAAACTCTCAGTTTGGGCGTCCTTATCTGCCACATTTCACTAGTTTTCTCCAGCTGCATCCTGCATCACCACCACCACTGGCATCACTTCATGGAATGCTCTATGCAAATAAAATTCATGTACTTTTTCGAGCTACTGGAGGTGCAGAATTTCTCAGATGCAAACAGGGGCCATTAAAAACAATGGGATTCCTTCTGTTAAGCATTGTAGTCCTTCGGCTATCAAGCTAATAAAGCGCCTAGGTGTTAGTGGGGCCTACAGGAGGTTCTGATGAAGGGGGCGTGCCCCTGAAACGCATAGACCTTTAGAACTCAAGGGGGCAGAGGGCACTGATGTGCTGTGCTCCTTCAGACTTCCGCTGCTAGAGATTTTATACTTCATCACCATTTGTATGCTTTTAACCACCGACTTTCCTGTAAGTACATTTTTATTTGCGTGTTGTACAAATAAATTACACTTTTACACTATGGAGGCGCTCTGTCTTGTCCCTTGTTTCCTAGATCGATGGTCTTTTTGACCAGTGAGAGCTGCCTTTTGAGTGTTTAAGCCAACTTCACAACCAGCCCATCTTGCAACCAGAGGCGCCGGTATTGTTTTTTTCAGGGCCTACAGGGTGCTTAAAAGACTAGTAGTTCTCTTTAGGGTCACAGAAGGACATTTACTAATGCTATTGCCCGCTATATGCTGACAGCGCAGAGCCGTGCTGCAGCTGGGAAAGATCGCGGCAATCCCTGATTGACAGCTGGCTCTGCCTCTCTAGAACCAGAGCCAGCTGTGCCCGCCCTCTCCCCTGTCAGTCCCTCCAATGAGTGCTGGAGGAACAATGAGGAGAGGGGGGAATCCCTGCCGTGGGTGGTGACTGACAGTAATGCAGGGAGAAGATTGTGAACTGAGTGATCAGCGGTATGTGATCGCTCAGTTCTCGATCTATAGAACCGGTATGTCACAGCTGCAGTGTCACACCTCAGTTCTAAGTATGTGTATTTCACTCTCCCTATAATTCTCCTTTAACCATTCCCTACTTTATCTACAACAAAAGAAAAATCAAAGTTTTGACTTTGCATACACTTTAAAGTAAATCTTTTCATTCCCCAAGCATGTAAACATGGTGGTGCTTTTATAATCTGTTCTATCGGCTGGTTCAAACACATGCCTCCTTTCACCAAAACTTGGACTCTAAGCAAACCAAACCGCACTGATAGTGATTTGCAAATTTAGGCTTTTCTGCAAAAAATTAGTATCTTAGACATCTTCTCCATCTGTAACCTTTTCTCACCGGATGATAGGAGTGCCTGTGTTATGTGGGCTGAGACTGACAATCTGGCCTAACATTCTCTGTCCTGAGAAGTAAAATGGCTTTGCCCAATGTGAAATAGCTGAGCCTCTGACAAAGAGCCGTAGAAGAGTTTTTGGCTCCTTATAATGCACCTGTTGCACCTGTTGTTTAGGTCTCTTTCACACAGGTCCCTGTCAGTTCCAATCAGCAGGGGATGTGTGCGGATCCCCTGCTGATCAGAGCAGTACACAACGGATGTCACCACTGCAACATCCGTGTCCGTCCAGTTTTTTCCTCCATCTCAACAATTTACTGGATCCATGTTAGGTCTATAGGGAGTCGAATGTAAGTAGACATGTGTCTGTTTACATCATATTACCCCCGATCCGTCACGAGCAGTTCTGCAAAAACAGAACTCTGTTTTGTTTTCTGTACCAGAACATAGTTGGGGTAATCAGATGTAAACAGGCACACATACTTTTAGATCTGGCTGCCCATTGAGTTATATTGGACTCCCGAACATATCCACTTGAAAAACTGGCAGGCGGACCTAATCGGACCGCCCATCTGGAAGGGGCCTTAAAAGTTGAATAGGTAATAAGTGACAGTCATTTTTGGAAACTAAGAAAAGGGTTGCTTTACAATAACAATTGCTAATGTAAATAACATGTACAATCCAGCTTAGCAAATTACTAATTAAAAACAAATTCCTGGAGTTCTTTTTTGAGTGTGCAAACCATGGAAAATGTCTTGGGCATTCAAAATGAGTGGGCTGCAATGCACCTCAATTCCCAATTAAAAAGGGTGCTGTCTGCCTTTTTTTTGTAGCACAACACAACACAGGACACCATTTGTGTGTTTTGGAGGTGCATTACCGTGCCACACAGAATTAATGCACCACAAGTGGACCAACACATGTATATAAATCATTTGAAATCAGACTACAAGTGAGTAGCATACTACGTTCAGAGATGCAGTCCTCGATGTGCATGTCCCTGTAGTGTGCGGTAAGGAATTCTTGGCTAGGAGACTGCATAAAGACTGTCTTGACATTTTGTTTGCAGAACGATGCAATTAAAGCTGTTCAGTGTAACCTAATACTAAGGCAGAATTTACTAAACACGAACAGTCCTAGCCTATTCCAGGGAATGAAGTGGGCCACTTCTAATGTTGGCAGGGTATTTCCAGAGTCTCTGATTAGTGTTTATGGTTTAACTATTACTTACTGCCCATCATTTATATTGTATCATAGGAATGATCTGGGTCTCTAGCATTTAGTGTGGACACCCTTGGGATAGTGCAAATGGGCTCTTTGATTCCACCCCTCCCCTCTTTCTTTTTTGCAGGTTAGTACTGGTTTCTGCAGTGTGGTCCTCTCCCAGCAATAAAGTTTAGATTGGGTATTTTTGGCAGTTTATTACCTGCTCGCTGCAACATCTTGATTGGCTTCTGCTCCTTCTTCTTGGACAGCATTTGGAAGAGGACTATGGACCATGGCTCCCACCCACCGCCCTTTCTTTTATTTATATCTCAAGCCACTCCGTCACCATTTGGAAGATGACTATGGACCATGGCTCACATCCACCCTCTTTTCTTTTACTCATATCTCCAGCCACTCAATCACCATTTGGAAGAGGACTATAAACTATAGCTCCCACGCACCCACCCTCCTTTCTTTTATGTATTTCTCAAGCCACTCAATCACCATTTCAAAGAGGACTATGGACCACAGCTCCCACCCTCCTTTCTTTAAATCATATCTCAAGCCACTCAGTCACTATTTGGAACAGGATTATCGACCATGGTTTCCACCAACCCTACTTTCTTTTATTTATTTCTCAAGCCACTCAGTCACCATTTCGAAGAGGACTATGGACCGCAGCTTGCATCGGCACCCACCCTTCCTTCTTTTATTTATACCTCAGGCCTTCTTATGGTGGGCATTAGACATCCAGTCTAGTCTGGATGGGCATTGTGATCTGTTTTGCTGGAATTGATTCTATTGTTGGGTGTGTACCTTTAAGGCTACACCTTTGATCTGATTTATTTATTTAAAGTTTGTGAATTTTGGGTTACCCCTTAAATAAAAATCGTAGCCCAACGTTTAATCATTATACTTAAGTTTGCGTCGTTTTTTTACTAAGTTATTATCGCTCCTTTGTGCTATCCCATGTGCTTAGTATGAATCCTCTTTTATTCCAGAAAGCCTGTTTCATTCTGAGGTCTGGTGAAGTGTCAGTAAATACGCTTTTCATGGGAAGAGTGGTAGATTTGGCCTCTCTTTTCTGTGACTCCTTTCACTTGGTGTAACTTAAACCACATGCCCCCGCTTCTATATTTAACAGAGCTATATAAACGTTTTTGTGCACACACAACTGCTAACCGTAGCCTAAAATACTTTACTTTGTACACAGCATGTTCTAGGAAATAACACAACAGTCTCCTCAAATGTTTAACATGCAGAGTCAGAATAATTTCTACTATTAAAAAGGTTGCTTACTAAATGTTCTATATGCCTTGTTGATTTTACACACTGCCAGGGTTATTCACTGGAGGGTGAAGAGTTTGGAGAAGGCAGGAGAAGTGAACAATCTAGGACAGGGGCGCCCACAATTTTTCGTCTGGAGATCTACTTTTCAAATGACGAGCTCAATGAGATCTACCAATGAAAAAACACCTGCATTCAGGGGCGGGAGGGGGTGTGGCGGTGCATTGAAGTCAATGCGATCGCCTGAACCCGGAATCCAGGCACATTAGAGCCTGCGTTCCGGTCTAGTGCGATCCGCAAAACGCAGGGAGTCGGCTGGCTTGCATTCCAGTGCGTTCTAGATGTGTCGGCGTCCTGTCCTCCCGGGGTGCTCGTGAGGTCGAATGTGGCCGACGTTGCACACGGGGAGAGACGGCCTGCCCCTTGCAAGCACTATTTTTGCAGATTGCACTGCAAAAATAGTGCAATCTGTGCAATCTAATGTGCCTGCGTTCCGGGTGCGGGCGATCGCACTGTGGGCGGGGGGCATGGCTGCGGTGTCGGCCGGCTTGCATTCCATTGCGTTCTAGAGGCCCCGGCGTCCTGTCCTCCCACGTCGCCTGTGTGGCCGATGTTGCCCCTTTCCATCTGCAGCATCTGACACATTCAGCCGGCAGCTGCATGAGCAGCGTTGGAGCATAGCCATAGGCAGCTCCTTTTACGCCCAAGGCAACAAAAAAAAACGTGCCCCCCCCAACAGGCGTATGACATCACCCAGTGCCCTGCCTCCAGGATTTTTTGTTTTACTATTTTTATTTAATTTTTGTATTTAATTTCCCTTTTAAAATAGAAAAAGAAATTGAGAACACAAAGTCTTCAATCTCTTTTTCTGCTCCCCCTGTTCTAAATGAATGGAAAGCACAGAGGCTTCCCATTCATTCAGAAAATATTTACTATCATCCAGTTTCTGAATGGGGAGAAGCCTCTGTACAATGCTACTCCCCATCAAGAAACTCATGAATGAACAGGAAGTGATGTAAACCACATCCTGTTCATTCATAACTGGGGACACATAGTCGGATCCCTGCTGCATACAGATGGGGAGAGCAGCAGGAATCCAGAGGAGAAGCCCCACAGTGGGAGGACAGGACATTGCAATCTACCAGTGATCTCTGCGCGATCACTGGTAGATCGCGATCGACTGGTAGATCGTGATCAAACTAATGGGCACCCCTGATCTAGGACAACATAGCTGAACTGGAAAGTGAGCTAAATTGTAAAATGTGTCCAAATCAGCTATTTTGTCCTAGATTGTTCAGTTCTCCTGCCTTTTTCAAACTATTCACCCTTTTGTGAATAACCCTGTATTTCATATTTCTAAGAGATACTTTGTTTGTGGGTTTTCTGCAAGCAGTTTTTACAATAATTTGATAATCCCTTTGAAAAAGATTTGTCATTTTCTATAAGGAGATGACTAAGCTGCGCTTGCAGCATTATACAAAATTACAAAGTGGTCTGCCTTATGATTGCTGGCATCAGGGAGAAAGATAGCTTTCCCTATGTAGTAAAAAAAAAAAACATCAGCCCTACCAGTTTACATAACAACACAGTAATCTGAAAAATGACACAGAGACACCAGCTCATACTTAAATTGTATCTAAACCAAAAAACAAAATGTAATACATTGCAACTTACTAGTCTTTAAAATTGGTGGCTGCTTTAAAGTGACACAAAATTCAGGAGTTAAACCTTAAAAATACATTCAAGTACCTTAATTATTATTTATGTATCACTAAGCTGTAAATCTTCAACATTTCTGAAATGGTGCTGACACTGTCCTTCCTCCTGGAGGGTGGTTGTTTTTGTCCCCCATGGTCCCTGTGTGTGTTGTAAAGTAGCCATCTCTCCACGCTCAGTCCCATGATGGACTACAATCTTAATACAAATTACTAAACTAAACATGAGATTGTAGTCCATCACAAGAGCGAGCTCGGAGCGCTGACTAGTTTACAACACACACAGGGACCATGGGGAACAAAAGTAGCCCCCCTCCAGAAGGAGGAAGGACAGTGCAAAGACAGCTTGGATGAAAGATAACATTGTTTGTGATTTAATTTCAATTAACAGGAAGTGACAAGGACACTGCATTTCTGGGAAAATGTACAGCTATTTTCTGTACATGTTGAAAACTTAGCCTGAAAAGCAAATGCAGCCACCACATCTAAGGCCTTGTTAGTTGCAATATATTACATATTTGTTCTTGGGTTTAGATACACTTTAAAGTATTTGCTAATTTACCAGTCACTATTGTCTCATCTCCTCAAGCCTGAGCCTTTTTCAGTTTGCACATTTTTAGTTAAAATCAATTGCTAGTAAACTTTGTAGCTAGAAACAGTAACAAAGTTTAGCTTGTGCCCCACAATTTGTTACAGAGCATGAAAATCTTGCACTCAAGATTAATCTGGATGTCCATAGAATATAGTTCCTCAATGCAGTGACACAATTTCACTCAGCCTTGTGAATATGCACTTTTGTTGTGTCACCATTCTCACAGAGCCTGCCTTCTAAACTACAACTCAACAATGTAACATTTTCATTGCTTGCTGGAAGCAATGCATAATGGGATATGTAGTCTTGAGAAATTGAGATTGTATCACATCAAGCAGCAGGGAAAGAGTTGCAAAGCACACTGGGGATCCAGGAAGTTGGTGAAAGTGATGGACAGACGGAAGGCAGCACTCACTACGTAAAAGGGATTTTACATGTAAGTTTTGATTGCAAGATCAGAAACAACTCTTACAATACTGATGTTATACCAAGATTGTAAACGCAGGGACTTTACAACTCCTTTAAAATATCAAATGCAATATTGTAGAGGTTGGATAACAGAGTATGTGCAGTAAACACTTTTGATAGTAATATTATTTATAATAATATAATAATAATATTGTTTTTTTATTGTAGATGCATACATCGAACCAAAAAGAGGAACAACTGAGAAGGAAAGACGGAAAGAGGAATTTAATTTCAAAAGAGGGACAGTCCCTCCAAATGAGGGAGACTTGGGATTTATGGTGTTATAATGACTGCTTTATCGGAGCACATGTTTCTAGGGGTCTTTAGTGGTCTGTAATCCCCCAAACTTGCATGTCTCATTCAGCTGCTGCTCTGATCCATTTTAACTCAGACTGCAATGCTGTGTCTGGAGAGAAGAGAGAGAATAGACATAGGAACTACATTCAGGACCATGCCATTTTCTTTGGTCAGGCTAAAAAAGCCTGTGTGGAGGATTCGGAGGGCCATGTAGAAGAGTTTTCTGTGGAAAAGCAGGGTTTGAAAACCTAGGATTAAAAGTTATGTCTGTCAGTTAGTTCATTAAATCCTTTATGCAGTCAGTGCACACATAGTGAAAACATTGCCTAAGATTCCTAGGGTAGCATGATGTTTTAACACACCCCTGCCTGAGTCCCCTGTGACATGGGTATTCCGATCAGGTCTGCCTGTCTGTTTTTCAGGTGGACCTGATCAGAAGCCAATTTGTAAGTCTATGGGCAGCCAGATCTAAACGGACTTGGGTCTGTTTTACATCCGGTTACCCCTGGCCCCAGCCAGATCTGGAAAAACAAGTGGAACAAAGTTACGTTTCACCGGACCTGATCAAAGGTAATCTGATGTTAATGGACATGTCTGCTTACATCCAATTCCCCAACATGGGCCCAGTAATGTCAGTTTTACGATGCAGGATAAAAAAAACTGGATGGACACGGACGTCACAAAGGTGACATCCATTCCGATCAGCAGGGATCTGTACATGGTATAGGGATCGGAACTGAAGGCGCTTGTCTGATAGGGGCCCAAGGAGAGAGACAGAGAGATAATTCTGCATGACATGGAAGGTAATGTTTGTTTCCTAATACAGTAAAATGCCCATTATCCGGCATCCACGGGGACTGTTAGATTCTGTATAAATGTAGTTTCTGGTTGCTTGAGAGTTACTATTAAAAATAGGTCTAACTAATGCCACACCCCATACTATACCATATCATAACATTAAATCTGTATTGACTTCATATTAATATTGAACTGCAGTAATCAAAATGAAGACAAATAGAAACACTTAAAGTGACATTAAACCCTCAGATTTTTTAACATAAACCAATACTGTAATGTGTGCCTTACTGTAATCCATGGTTGTTTCCCTTCTCTTTGCTGCTCTTCCTTTTAAATCTGTATCTCTTCTCATGCTTGGGGAGAACTTCCCTTTGCAGCTGAGTGCCTCTTCCTGTAGTGCTGGCTCAGGTTGTGAACCTACACACAGACACCATGGGGGTGATTTACTAACCTAAACACACGCACGCACTAGGTGCGTGTGATTTTTACACAGCAAAACGTATTTATCAACCAAAAAGTCTCTAAAAGCATATTTCCACTAATGCCATATATGGAAAAATCATGCACATGATGCATATATTATGCTGCTTCACAGTTTAGACAAAAATGGTTAGCTCATGCATTTACATTCCTGCATTAATCAACGCAAGCAACACAATGTAGAGCTAATTTACACAACATCACCTTGCAATTCATGCAGTGCTTTGCACAACACACCTGCTGGGTGTGTACACACTACAAAGGTGTCTAGATTCCACCAATAGATCATGCTGGGAGGGAACACACTACAGAGGTGTATACTTGTTTGTGGCGTGTTTATAAGGTTAGTAAATCAACCCCCATGTATCCATTTCAGAGACAAGGCAGTCTGCTGCAAAACAGAAGTTCCGCCCAGCATGAGAAGAGATACGGATTTAAAAGGAAGAGCAGCAAAGAGAAGGGAAACAACCATGGATTACAGTAAGGCGCACATTACAGTATAGTTTTATGTTAAAAAATCTGAGGGTTTAATGTCACTTTAAAACAAATTAAGACAAATAGGCACATGATCGTTTCCAGGATAATACATGCCGCAGATCAGCACAACAGGGGACTTTTTTTCTGGTTAGATGAGATTTCTGCTTAGTTGAAGTCCGGATAACAGCGTTTACTGTATTGTTCTCTCTGAAGGACAAAATCAAAGGGATTAAAAAATAATAATAATGATAATACTAAAGCAAGGAGCACTCTGCCCTGAAGAATATTACCTTTCTATAAATTATGGCCTAAAAATGTTGCAGGTACAGTGAGGAGTTATTACACTGCACTGAGAATTGCCTTGACCCACTAGAGTACATGCTGGTTCAAACACCAGCTAGTAATGCGTGTTTACAGAACTCTATTGGGAGTACACTGATCAAGGTCCTGAGTTCTAGGTGCTCTCAGATGCTTTTTTTCTGGTTGAACAGCTTGTAATATATCATCAAGAAATGTTTTATATTCCTAATCCATTGAGGCAGCAGAGCCTGCTGTATAAAAGCAGCGCTGTTTAATATCACCAGGGGAGCTCTGACTAAATTAGGCATTTAGAATTTTGTTTATAGGGGTGAATAAATCCCAAATCTCAGTCAGCATTGTTTTCTGATTTATCATTTACAAGCATGCAGCTCTTTTTTAATCCAATATGATACTGCATCATTGATCAAAGTAAATTGAGACAGAATATTTTTCCTTCCATGTATTGTACTGCCACAATATGCCAAGGGTTTTTTTCATTGTGCTACAACTACTCCTTGTTTGAAGTTCTTGCCATTGTTTGTAGGAAACCTTTCTGAAGGGGCTAAACCGGTTTTATAATTAAATTCAGTTTTGAAAGGGACAGCATTCACTCTCTGTTTTTAAAGTGGAACTAAAATTATAATTTATATTTATTTATTAATTAATTAATAATGATATAAATGTATTATATTTATACATTTATTTTGTATATTTTGTATTATATTTATACATGTATTATATTTATTACATTATACATGTATATATTTATAAATTAATAGCATTTTTTTTAATAACCCCCCTTCTCCCTTGGCAACCAATCAGCTTCTCTCTTTCATTTTCAAAGCTTAACTGAACAAACTGAAGATACAAGCTGATTGGTTGCCATAAGAAAACTGTCTAGTCCAGTTTCCATGAATTTCGCCCATAGTCTTTTAGGGCCTCCCAGCCACAACTTTCTTTTTTAGTTTTAGTCAGAGTGGGGAAGAGTAAGAACCTCTAACTCTACTCAAGTTTGTATTGTTGTATGTTTAAGGTCTGTTTCACACTATATGCGTTCGGGCTGTGTTGGCTTCTTATTTCAGTGCGGCCCAAAAGCAAAACAAGGCCTTGTCATGGGTGGGCTCGGTTCACACCACCGCATTTCAGTGGTGTGCGTTTTAAAAAACTATGGTATGCAGTACTTTTTTAAGCGCACAGCAGTGAGACATGGTACAACCCATTAGGTGAGCCCATAGAGCTTAATGATATGTCACATGTGTTCTACAAAAAAAAACACAACGGTTGAACATGGCTGCTGGTGAAAACATACCCTAAGAGATTTTCTTTAAATGTGTGTCTATTTAAAGCAGACCTTTACCCCCTTTAACTAAAAATCACAGCAGCATGCAGCTATGTACACTGATTTAAAATCATCTTACATTCATTAGTTAAACAAACTTGTTTTTCATTTACTTACAAATAGAGTTGATTTACTTCCTGTTCCAGTTCTGGCACAAATGATGAAATGTGCCCAAACGTTGCCTCTTGGGAAGGTTACATCAGCAGAACATTGCTGGGAAATCTCATTTGTAATCTCACGAAGTCTCAGGGAGAGGCATTTTCCTCCCTTGAGGTGATGTGCATGGCCACATGTTCTAGCCACATGTGTCAGAGTTCCAGGAAGTAAAGGGAGAGCTTTGTCAGGCTTTTATTGCTGTTGGTGTCTTCAATGAGGAGATTTCCCTCACTTCCTGTTCAGGTGATGCATGTCAGGCAATAATACGTAAGGCAATAAATTCGTAAGGCAATAAATACGTAAGGGTAAAGAAGATCTAATCTATCCCACTCCATGAAAAAAAGTTTTGGCTGGAGTTGGGCTTTAATATTAACGTTTGCTATAAGTTCAGGAGCAGTAATTGGAGATCGCATATCAATGAAATGCATAATCTTGACGATTTGTGGATGTAGATGAACAAACACAGAAAGATGTATGTAGCTACTTGTGGACACAGACTATCAAAGTGATACACTATACAATAATGGACTTTTCTATTCTTTTATAGGCTTACAAAGAGATTGTGGCATTCCCCACACTGCATTCTTCTGTTACTCACACGCCTCAGCAGCACAACTGGGCCTAGCAGGTGTCACCCTAGCACCTTCTAAATTGGAAAAACTGCTCCCTAAATCAGAGAACCAGAAGCTAATATCCAATTATTTTTCAGCTCTCTTGCACACAAGTGCTGCCATGCTCATGCAAACTAAAACGCAATGGCAACAAGAGGTACCAGATCTGTGAAAGGATGCATGGGAAGTCTTCCTCCATGGCAGCACTGACTGGGAGGAAGTTATGTATAGGTGCACAGAGCGAACTCTGCACCTATATGCAACTTCTTCCCAGTCAATGCTGCCGCAGAGGAAGAATAAGCGCCGGTGGAGACTTCTTAGGCATGTGCTCTGTGTGGCTCCTTAATGAGACCGGCTGGCCATGTATGTAGACGTTAAGGCCAGCCGCAGTTGCGGTCGTCTTAACATTTATATCAGTCCGGCCAGCCGGTCTCATTAAGGAGGCACACAGAGTGCACGCCTAAGAAGTCTCCGCCGGTGGTCAGTCTTCCTCTGTGGCAGCACTGACTGGGAGGAAGTTACGTATAGGCGCACTGAGCGAACTCTGCGCCTATATGCAACTTTCCCCCAGTCAGTGCTGCCGCGGAGGAAGAATAAGCGCCGGCACGGATTTTAGGCAGCCATTTTATATGATCAACAGCGGAGCTTTTATCTCAGCAGGGCAGTGCTCCAGAGTGTTAAGGAATCTCAAGGTTAATGGCATAGTTCTCTGCTCCTCAGACTGACACAATGGAAGGATATGAGGCAGCATAGGAAGGGGAAAAGGTGCAGAGAGTTCTGTCACTGAAGAATAATTGTTGATTGTTGAGATGTGCATTTGGATTCGGACGAACTACCAAATTAACATCTATAGCCGGTGCCATTCTGCATTGATTGCTGTATAACTTTAAAGTTTCCATTTCACTATATTGCACACCACACTTTTTTTTTTTACTTCCACCGCTCCAAAGCTGGCTCCTGTGATGGACTACAATCTCAATACAAACTAGTAGTCCATCACTGGAGCCATTTTTTTAAATTTAATTTTATTGTTTATCCGATTAACCGATTAATCGAACTTAATAATCGGCTAACTAATCAATTTTGAAAATAATCGTTAGCTGCAGCTCTAGTTTTGATGTGTTATGACCTTTATTTGTTCACACAACCGATTCACGTTGAATATTTTGAGACACACCCCTTCACTGAATGTTTTATTAATTATTAATTTTTTAGCACTTGTTAAATCCTCACCTGAACGTCGGAGTTCTTATATGCACCTCTGAAGGACGGTTAGCGCTGTACGTTTTGAAATACCACTACCAAATTAACGAGTTTCTGTCAATTCGACAGTTCATCCAAATCCGAATGAGTATATAACCGCACATACAAATTACTATATATTCGGGCTTATAGGAATTTGTTGTATGGGTGCTGCCATCTTGGTGCATCTGACATCACATAAGAAGACACACCACCCTCTTGGGTGCGCCCATTGTTTCTATGCGCTCATGTGTGCGTATGGCTCAATATGGCTTCCCCGCACATTTTTTCTTTTCAATGCAGTTTCGGATTGAGATGTTTATTGTCCCCAAATTCAAAACAGCATAATAATTCATTTTGTGTAAAACTTTATGCTGTACACATCTTCTATATTATCATAAAACTTTTGTTATCATCTTACTTTTTCATAAATACAGAATATTTAAACTGTGCCGTTTTTGCCATCCCAATATCCCATTTTGGGCTCAAGGAAATATGGTCAGCCTAACCATGTGGAACAAAAGTAACCATCCTCCAGAAGGAAGGACAGTGTCGGCATGAATTCAGAGATGATTTGAGGATCTACAGCCGAGTGATACACAAATAAGATACATGTCTGTTAATAGTTGAGATACTTGAATGTATTTTAAAGATTTAACACCTGAGTTTAGTGTCACTTTAAAAGGAACATGTTCATTACATCAATCAGCCAATGTTGGGATAACTGTGGAGAGATGAGTGGCACTTTAGGTGCCATGGACCCTGAAGTGTCGCATGAGCAGCTTCTAACAAAACTTTTAAACGGCAACTTTCCTTACAGTAATAAAACTCTAAGAAACCAACAGATTTGTGTCATTGAAATGCAGGTGTTTTTATTTATAGGGTCCTGATAGCTGGCTGTCTTCTGTAACACAGTAGCTGCTATTTCTGTATACGTTTTAAAGCTCAAAGAGGAGGTGGGAGGGTGCAAATTGGGATTACAAGTTGTAATTATTGCTAGGCTAATTTTGGCCATGGTCTGTGGAGAAGGATAATAGCAGGCCAGCAATACAAATAACAGGATACAGTGAACCTTTGAACTACTTCTGAAAAATCTAGACTGCTGTGTCTGCTACTTTACTCGAGTTTCAAATACTAATGAGCTCAGTTTAAAAAAGTCCTATCCTGTTGAAATGATGCAAGTGAATGGACCTTGTGTAGATGTGATGGCATCAGTGGGGCTTAGAGCCTGGGCTGTGTTGACCGGTCTAGCAGCCAGGCAGGATTGAGGGTCAGGTAAGTATATTTTCTTTATTTGTGCCCCTAGACCAAAACGAGCAGTTAACCCTTGCAGTGCAGGTGTAGCCCCACTGCAAAGGTCAACTTTTGAAAATCCTGGACCTCTTTAAAAATGCAGTAAAATCAAAATCACTGGAAGAACAACATACACTGTCTGCCAATGAATGATTCTAAGTATATTCTGACATTAGATATATTGTAAAAGAGACCTGGCATATACCTTTTTTTTTTGGGGGGGGGGGGGTAAAAGTTGTTTGTTGTCCATCACTAAAGCCCCCAAACCCATGCACACTTCATACAGTATGCATCACTTGAATTAGAAGTCCCAATCTTTCACTGCCCATGGAAGAGGCTCCAATGCATTGTAGGATGCTGAGTGCATGATAAAGCTCCAAGTCTAAGCTCAAGGTAAGAACAGTGAAGATCAGGGAGATCAGTGGGAGTGAATTACAATTTTCTTCGAGCCGAGGTCCGAATCGCGGTCTGGACCAAACGGTCACTCAGTCTGTGTCTGCACCATAGTCTGCTACTTAGGCTGCATTCACACCAGCAGCTGCACTAAAACCCACAGCTGGTGGTGTGTTTTCCCAGACACAGAGTTGATGCACCAATCTCATCGCATTATAATTTTTAAACATTTTTTGTTAGAACTTTAACAAAATGTCACAAGTGACATTTCATTAAGTTCCATAGGCAAAGCAGAGTGTGATGCGGTTGTACCACATTGTGGCTGGCTTCACTGAAAAAAAGTACAGCATCCATCAGAGTGCTCCCTTATATCAGTTCTCCCGGTCAGAATGCCCCCTTAAAATAGATGCCCCAATCAGGGTACCCCTTACATTAGTTGCTGCCATCAGAGTACCCCCTTACATTAGTTGCCCCAATACATTAGATGCCCCCATTGGAGTGCCACCTTACATTGGTTGCTGCAATTGGAGTGCCCCCTTACATTAGATGCCCCCATTGGAGTGCCCCTTTACATTAGATGCCCCCATCGGACTGCCCCCTTACATTAGTTGCTGCCATCGGAGTGCCCCTTTACATTAGTTGCTGCTATCGGAATGCCCTCTTACTTTAGATGTCCCAATCGGAGAGCCCCCTCACATTAGTTGCTGCAATCAGAGTGCCCCCTTACATTAGATGTCCCCATCAGAGTGCCCCCTTATATTAGTTGCTGCAGTTGGAGTGCCCCCTTACATTAGATGCCCCCATTGGAGTGCCCTCTTACATTATATGCCCCCACCGGAGTGCCCACTTACATTAGTTGCCACCATCAGAGTGCTCTTTTACATTAGATGCCTCCATCAGAGTGCCCCCTTACATTAAATACAAAAAAGGAAACACTCTGATGTGGACACCAAATATAAGGGGGCACCCTGATGGGGACAAGCAACGTAAGGGGGCACGCTGATACGGACCCCAATATAATAATAATTATCCCCATCGGAGTGCCCCCTTATATTGGCTGCCCCCATCAGAGTGCCCCCTTTCATTGGCTGTCTCCATCAGAGTGCCCCCTTACACTGGTTGTCCCTAGAGTGCCCATTTAAAATGCTGCTGTCACCTTAATCCTGGAGCCCGATGAGCTGGGAGTCTGTGCTGAGAGTGGATGAGAGGCAGGAATGGGAAGAGTCGGGAGGCGGGGCAGACTTAGGGCTGCAAAGGAGGACGGAAGATGATACTCTTCCATCCTCCCTTAATGCTGGGTGGGAACAAAGTGACGTCATCGATTGCTAGGAATGCTGCGGTCCAAGCAGCCAATGACTGAGGAGCAGAGTTATTGCTGGCTGACCCTATTACAGGAAGTGGAAAAATACCAGATCCACTGATCTTGCCTTGCCATGGATGGACACTATTCACACCATCACGTTGCGGTCTAACATGATGGTGTGCGCTGACAAAAAGTATGACATGCAGCACTTTTTTCAGCGCATCAGAATGCGATGTGGAACAACCACCTTGCACCCCGCTGTGCTCGTAGAACTGAATGAAATGCCACTTGTGACATTTCAATAAGGCCTCATTCACACGAGTAACAGCGGGCCCGTACAGATCCGTGCACGGCCGTATCGGGCTGCTCCCGGGAAGGACAGGTGCTGCTTGTGATTAGTACACAGCAGCCTGTTCTCCTCTATGGGAGTACACGGGTGTACGCTCATCCGAACTGCATGTCCGTGTGGGTGCGGGTGTCCCGGCTCGGACGCACAGGATCCATCCTGTTTGCGTACGAGTACGGACACCCGCACGGACGTGCAGTTCGGGTGAGCGTACAGCCGCATACTCCCATAGATAAGAACTAGTGATGGGCTCGGGCGTGTTCGCAGCTCCACGTGCCGAGCCCGCTAGGAAGCTGACAGCGCGCAGCGCCAATCACAGGCACTGAGACATTTCCCGATCTCTGCAGCTGTGGACCGGGAACATGTCTCAGTACCTGTGATTGGCGCTGCGCGCTGTCAGCTTCCTGGCGGGCTCGGCACGTGGAGCTGCGGACACGCCCGAGCCCATCACTAATAAGAACAGGCTGCTGCGTTCAAATAACACGCAGCACCTGTCCTTCACGGGAGCGGCCGGACACAGCCGTGCATGCAGCACGGATATGTATGGGCCAGCTGTTTGTCGTGTGAATGAGGCCATCAGAAACTGGCACTTTCATCACAAACTCTTTTACTGTGATGATTTTCTGCTTTGTTCAGTAATTGGGAAGACACTGCCCTCTGCTGTTAGAAAATATTATATCACAGGCTTCGAAAAAAACAACAACTTGTATTAGGTTCTGTCAGACAGTTCCAATCCATATGATCTTTATAACTGTGCAAAGTTAAGTTTATATAATACATTCAAAGGCAACTATATGTAGACGTCATCCATTACCTGACATTGTGATGTACTAAGGTGCTGTGTGTAGCAACTACTTGAACACTTCCCTGTAGGGATGCACCAATACCGATACTAGTATTGGTGCTGATACAGAGTATCAGTACAGTCACTGACGAGGGAGCATGAAGCCGCCAGGTAGCAATCAGGAAGCCAGGTAGCGTGTAATGACTTGACGCCTAGCTTCCTGAAAGGATGGGAAACTGGCCAATCAGGAAGCCTGACGGCAAGTAATTACCTTTCCCCCCGGCTTCCTGATTGGCCCGAAAGCCGGCTTAATACTTCCTCGTCACCTTGCTAGCAGTAGATATACGTAAAAACAAAAGTGACTTTAATACTACTTTAAGTGTAAAAAAAATGAAAGTCAAATATAAAAAATGTTTTTAAGACCCTGTTAAAGAAAAACAAACGTGCACATACAAACGTAAACATGTGTCGGGTGCGCCTACATGTGAAAACATTTGCACCACACATGTTACATATCAACGTGAACGTCAGGGTCCGCGCAATAATTCTAGGGCCATCAATCACTGTTAACACTAGATTGATGAGCGGTAGCTTTTAAAGTGTCGCATATAGGCAATTTTGGGTGTTGTCGTTTTTTGCGATTTCACGGGCACGCACAATTTTAAGGTTTGACATGTTTGGTGTCTATTTACCCGACGTGAACCCGTCTTTTATATTTGACCAAAAAATTGGGGAATAAAAATTGTTTTACAAAATAGTGGAAAAGTTTTTTTTTTTTTTTTTTTAATTATCAGTATTTTTTTCTTTATATAGCAAAAAAAAAAGTGGAGATTAAATACCACCAAAAGAAAGCTCTATCTGTCCCTAAAACATATAAAATTCATTTCCGTACGGCTTTGTATGACCATTAAATGTCAAAGTACCGCAGCGCTGAATAGTGAAACATGGCCTGGACAGGATGGGGGGTTTAACACCCCGGCCATCAAGTGGTTAATTTTGCATTATTAAACATGGCATAAAAGCTGACTCGGCATCTATTATAGGCTCGGTCAGCAGTAAAAGACAACATATTGCAGGGTCAGTCAGTGTGTGAGACCCGGGGACTGTGCTGGGAAATGGGGGACCCCGATGGGGTGACTACAACATTCTGTCAGCATTTACGAGAACTGTGTCTGTCTGTACACCCCATGCCCCGTACCATGCTTCCCTCCCCACCACTCCCCCTTCCCTGTCCTGCCCCGACAATGGCGCTCTATTTCTGGAATAAATATAATTCAGAACCTGTTCCAGGCTGAACTCTTCACTTCTCACTGCACACAAATATTACCTAAATATCAGGAAATGTAAATGACTATACCGCCCTCCCCCGCTCTTATTCCGTTTGGAATGGTCGGCCCCCCTCCCACGAACTGAATGCGCTGCTCCGGGGTAGGCTATAAATAAGACCGCCCTTGGCGCTGCTCGCCAGTTCCCGCGTTTGCCCGGTTTTTAACAGTTTTATTTTGGAAGTTAGTTTGCGGTTCATATAGACGATGGTGAGTATGTCAGCCTGTCTGTCGTTCCTCCACACACAATGGCGGCTCTCCTCAGAAGACACCTGCTTATACTGCGCACTTGTTCCCTGTGCGGGGCGGGCTGGGCCTGGAACGTGTTTGTGAGGAGGGAGCGGCCTATAACGGAGACATGTGGAGGCCTACAGGGAGGCAGCGATCGGAGGGCGATCATTAGGAATACATGCTCGGCTTGTAATATACAGTGAAGGAGCCGGGGCTGTGTGCTCTATATACGGTTAAAATGATATAAATAATTTCATGGAACCTCCAAGATAATGTACAGATACAAGTGTAAGCTTAGGGCTGCCTGGGTATGTTCAGGCAACGTGTCATGGTTTTACAGATCCCCTCTCCCTCCACCAGCCGAGCAATGACCAATGCTGAGCGCACATGTTACAATCTGATCGTGCAGAACTCGAGTAATGCAAGGCCTGTTTGGACATATGGATTGAATAGATTCAGTAGATCCTTGTATAGTCTTTCTAAAACTAGCATGGCCAGATTGTAACGTATGGTGACCCCTAGGCCTCATTCACACTGGCAGTGACTTGTATTTGTTAAAAAGACATTTCTAGATGCATATAAATAAATAATGTTCTGGGTTTAGTTAGAAACTAAAGCGGGATATGCGCTGGTAGGTTTTACATTTGAGATTCCTCCATATATGCCAAACAATGTGAATGGAGGAATCTCTCCTAGTCTGTGGCTATTGTAGTTTGACAGCTGCCACTCACCAACTGTCAGAGTACCTGAACAGTAACTGCAGACCATGCTCGGACAACAATTTTCTGCCCAGCTCCTTCGGATTCAGGCCGGCAGACTGGGACATCCACTGAGCCAATTTCACCCAGTTTATCAAGAACCGGCCAAAATTCATTGGGTTGTGTAGCCACATTCAGACTGCCCATACACTAATAGGTTTGTTTGCTTATGCTGCATGCAGATAAATGCTCACTTTGAATGATACCAAAGAAAATTATGAGAATATTATGCCTCAATGCGTTTAGAAATGTCCTCTAAATGCATTTGTCAATGCCAGTAGTGTGAATGATGTCTTGACGTGGCTAAACATTTATTAAAGCGCAGTGTTGCATTAATCGCATGGTTTTGTACAATCAAAGCATGCTATTGTGCATTACAGTGCAGCAGGTGCGTTGCCATTTCTTTGGGGGTGCCATTTAAATGATGCCTGCGATCTGTGCTTTGTTCACGCAAAACTGTGATTGATGCAGCAGTGGGAACGAGCCCTCAAAGTGGACCTAACATTGGATCCCCTTTAAAATTATGTATAAGAAAAAGTTAGTTTGTGGAGAAGGAATAAAACCTTCATCACTTCTAATTGGCCTGCTGCTCTGTCCCAATCCTCTGCTGTCCGACTAGCCCCCCATGGTCCGTCACCCTCTGCCGCTGCCTCCCTCTATGGTTTTTGGGCTCCCCTGCTCTTCTGGGGGACCCGGGACCAAGGCAAGTTACTTCAGGATGGAGAGCGGGGAGCAGAACCGGAAACTTACATTCTCCGGTCTGCTCCGGGTTAACAGTGAGGTACACACAGCCTTCCCATCCATCACAGGTGCTCCAGCACAATGCTGTACTAGAGCTCCTGTATTGGAGATGACAGGTTCAATTAAGAGAACCTGTCGCCTCCAAATGCTATCACACGGGCTTGTTAGCTCCTGTGATAGCAATAAAGTAAAGTGGGAAAAAAAGTTAAAAGAAATACAAATTGCTAAAAAAAAAGTGAAATGCAAAAGTAAAAAAAATAATTTTACCGTTGGGGGTCGTGGATGTTACCAAGGGGTCCTGGCCCTAGATGAGTTTGGAACCACTGCTTCAACAGAATACACACAATTTAAAAAGGCAAAAATTAAAGTGTATCTAATTAGCGCTGCAACCAGCTAATCGATTATGAGAATAGTTGTCAACTATTCTCATTGATTAGTTGGTTGGATACCCTAGCTCTCTCCTCCATGCTGGAAGGAGGGCACAGCAAGCAGTGGGTGGGTGCAATAGGCAGCCTGCTATTGCAATTTGAAATGGCCAATAGCAGGCTGGTTATTGCACCCTTCCACTACCTGCTGTATTTACATTCAGCTGCCATCTGCCGAATCTTGCCACTGGCAGCTGTCATTCCTTAGGTGAAGCTATTCAAGCGCCATGTGCTTACAACACAATTATTAAAATATATATATAAAAGGTGGAGGAAGTCCTTTTTGGTTCCCGCCTGACAAATTCTGCTGCAGGAGGTGCGTTGTAGTGCAATTCATTTCAATGGCACCCCAAACACCTCCTACCCACAGTATGATCGCCCACACTGGAACACACGGTGCCACAATTCTGTGCGTTTCAGTGCAGAGTGATTGCAAAAAATTGTGCATGCAGTTTTATTCTGAAGTAAACTTTGTAACACTGCATTCGTTTTTTTAAATGAAGGATGATTTTTAATCTGATTTAATCGAAAAAATTATCTGCCAACTAAAGAGGACTACAACAAATCCCAGCAATAGTACATTATAAAGTGGTACAATGCTGAATACCACCAGCTATAGAGGAGTACAACACCCAGCAATTGTACATTAGACAGCGCAATACAGAATGCCGCCAGCTATTATGTACTATTGCTGGGATTTGTTGTATTCCTCTATAGCTGGCGGTATTCTGCATTGTGCTGTATAATGTACTATTGCTGGGTTTTGTAGTCCTCTATAGCCAGTGCCATTCTGCATTCATTGCTGTATAATTTTACACTTTCCATTTCACTATATTGCACACCACACTATCTTTTTTCTTTTTTACTTCCACAGCTCCAAGCTTGCTCCTGTGATGGAGTGCAATCTCAATACAAACTAGTAGTCCCATCACTGGAGCCATTTTTTAAACTTTATTTTATTGTTTATCCGATTAACCGATTAATCGAACTTAATAATCGGCTAACTAATCGATTTTGAAAATAATCGTTAGCTGCAGCTCTATAATCGATTATGAAAATCATTAGTTGCAGCCCTATATCCAAACGCAGACAAAAAATTTATGTTGCAAGTTATCCATCCTCAGTGGTGGCTCCACTTTTCTTTTTTTTAGGCTGAGTTCACACTTGGGCGTTCGTAATATGCGCGTTTCTACCGCGATTTGCGTTCAGCGGGACAAACGTGCGTTTACAAGGGCTATCCGGCTGTATCCTAATGGATACGCGTGGAAATACGCCCCAGAAGAAGCTCCTGTACTTCTTTGGGCGTAGGGCGTTTTTCAGCGCGTTCCTACGCGCTGAAATACGCCCAGGTGGGAACCATGCCCATAGGAAATAATGGGATTTCACTTGCTGGGCGTTTTACAGCGCGTCGATCAGCGCT
Source organism: Nanorana parkeri (assembly GCF_000935625.1). Taxonomy (NCBI): domain Eukaryota; kingdom Metazoa; phylum Chordata; class Amphibia; order Anura; family Dicroglossidae; genus Nanorana; species Nanorana parkeri. The sequence goes on from NW_017306272.1 coordinate 1,634,049, forward strand.
TCAAAACGCTTAGGTGTGAACCAGGCCTTAGGCTTTTACCTTTATTTTCACCAGTAAATGGCCTTTACAGGTGGTTCTGCCAGTAAGGGCCTGTTCACATTATATCAGGTCCTGATCAGGTGCGGATCTGCAGACTGATGCAGTGCGTTTTGGCCGCGTTTTTGATGTGTTCCGTACAAAATGTGCCATGCAGTATTTTTCTGTCGTAACCTGAACGGACTGTAGCCCATAAAACAGATAGGGATACATTGGGATGCATTTTGAGTGCAGCAGCGTACGGATCCGGTCAGCACACAAAACGGACGTCGTGTGAACAGGCCCTAACACTTCTGCTAAACACTTTGGCCGGATTCATAGTGTTGCAAAACATGCATTGTATTTGTTAACCTTATTTATTATAAGCATTTATATATAGTGCCATCAATTTATGCAGACCTTTACACCGTGCACATTCACACCAGTTCCTGCCCTCAATGAGCTTACAATCTAAGGTCTCTCTCACATACATACATACATGGCCGATTAAGACAGGAGCCAATAAACCTTACAGAATGTGTGGGAGGAAACCTGAGTACCCGCAGGACACCCATACAAGCACAAGGAGAACATGCAAACTCTTTGCAGATAGTGCCCTGGTCGGTGCTACAAGGCTGAAGGGCTTACCACTACACCACTGTGCTGCCCATATCATTTAAATGGGCTGCCTACCACACCAAAAGGTGCATGTACTATTCTTTGTAAGGCAGCACATTGCAATGGTGAGCTGCATTGGGGTGCCATTTACATTAGAAGACAGTTTACCACCAAAAGCTGCCACACTACAACAGTGTGAGCCTTCTAGTCAGATATCCACCCCTCTCCTATTGTTCATAACAGACGGGTGTGGTGCTGTAGTCCTCAAAGATGGCTAAGAACGATCTAAAGGTGGCCATATACAGTCCAGTTTTTGAGGGACCAGCCGAAAATTGGAGTGCGTGACACTGTCGGCACCATTTTGGTTGGCATCAGCCGATCGAAGGGGCTGGTCGGAAAATCTTCGATCAGAGCTGGCAGCCAATGAGCTGCCCGCTGTGGTCGGGTAATCTGATGGGCCGGTGGGGATTCCTCAAACGACACGCTGTTAATGTTGGAGGAATGGGGTCTGGTTTTTTTTTCCTTCAGTCTGCGGGTCGAATGAAAAAAATAGATCAGTGTATGGCCAGCTTTATTGATAACCCTTGGCACAGAGAACAGGGACTTATCAGCTGAGATGATTTCTGACGGGTTCAACAGGTATTAAACTGGTATAACCAAACGCTTTAAATAGTATGTTTGACAGACAAAAAGTACTCGTACTCGCCCAAATGCTCCGATGCCTAGCCCGATACTTTAGGTATCAGGAAGCCGGGCATTGTGTAATGCTGGTGGGTGGGAAGAAGTGCAGTCTCTTATCATAGCCTGCCACCAATTATTATTTTTTTTACTTTAACTACTTAGCTCCTGTACCTGTATACCCCTTATGGACCAGATCAATGTTTACAATAGCACTATAGGCCTGGGTTTTTTTGTTGATCATTTTGTAAATCTTTTAAGAGAACAAAGGTTTTCTTTTTTCTTAGGGGGTGGGGTTGGGTGACCAAGTTCCATTCTGGCAATATATATTTTGCAAAACTTCCTTGTGAATGCCTTTCTTCCCTCAATTTTACTGTTTGCCTTGCAGTATCCTGTTGAGAATGTATATTAAAACAGTGCTCAGTTCAATCCAACGATGTGCTACAAAAAAACAAAACTTCAGGGCAAATAAGATGCAAACTTGATAAATACATTTAAAAAAGTGAAAAATGTGCATTCAATGAATTCATCCCAAACTGTTTTGAAGAAATCTCAAAGGAAAAGTTTTTAATGAAGTTAAAAGCAGCATCAGGTAGTTTATAGGCAAACGCCTCCTTCCACCACCAGATGCCTAATTCCGCTCCACCTATAGTACCTCTGGTCACAGGCTCTGGAGCAGATAACCCCAGTCAATTAAATCAAGCAGATCATAGGGTAACACTGTTTAGAATAGCCGGGAATACTGAGAGTTGTTAGCTGGGCCTGTGTGATACACGAGTATAAGGATATATGGATAACTACAATACCCTCACCCCTTTCTTTACTCAACCAAGCGTTTCTTCCCGCCCTCCCCATCCCCATTTTTCTTCTATTAATTCATTCTTCGTGTCTATTCAAAATGAACTCAGTTATAAGCAAATATAATCTAAGAACAAGATGCATGTGTATTATGTGAATCTTGGTATGCTTTGTGTAATTCTTCCAGTTCTTTTCAGTAATTTGTGCAGTGTGGTTGGACTTGTTCTGCCACCTCCTGTAGTTTTCTGCAGGCAGCCTGTAGTGGGGGGACCTACTGGGTCCCTCCTACAGCTCTGCTGAGGGGCCACTGTTCAGTTCAGCCAGGTAATGTCACTGTTACTTTAACTAGGTAATATCTGGGTTTGCGAAGGCAATTGGTGCTCACAAGCTGGATTTAATATCATTCGTGACTATTGAATATAAAAAGGTGTACCCGGATCTCAGCTTTAAACTTTAAAACATTGAAAGATTAAAAAAAATGCAACAGTGACCATCAGGCTTTAAAGTGCACTTTTGGAGAATGCGCACATTTTTGCCACTCCCCTTACCGAACATGTCCTACTCTCCTCCTCCTCCGTAGATGCATACTTAACTGAGATTCGGGGCCTCCTGTATTTATTTACATCCCATGCCACAGTCCTCTCAATGCTTGCCCGTGCCTGCACAGTAGAGCTCCATAGACTTCGGTAGATGCAGATAGACTAGCCCTAGATAAGTCTAAGGGCCTCTACAGTTTAGGATTTGTTAGGTCAAGGGAGGGTGCAAAATGAATAAGTGCTCTTCTTATTAGGGCTCATTCATACCCAATGCGTTGGAGCTACAACAAAAGTCATGGCAATTTGTCTTGTTTCAGATGGGCTCGTGTGACACCACTGCGTTGTGGTGTGGCGGAGTGCGCTGAAAAAAAGGATGCAGTACTTTTTTCAGCACACCACAAAGCGACACGGTACAACTGCATTGCCCCACAGTATCCCAGAGAACCTAATGAGATGTCACTTGTGACATTTCAATAAAGCTCTAAGAAAAAAAGTGTGATGCGTCTCGAGCGCATGTGCACTGTGCGGTGTAGTGCGGCTGCTGGCGTGAACGGGCCCTAAAAGTAAGCTCATTCTTTAAGTTATTTCAGACACCTGTATCAGTCTGTGGTTGTGCCTCGTGTTTTCTATGTATGATGTAATTTCACTTGTTGATTATATAAATACAGAATGTTTTGACAGTCCCTAGGTGAACACTGCTTCTGCAAAATGTGAGTGACCATTTTAAGAACATGGGCTGAGTTGTTGGATTGAAGGTTCCAGTGTTTACAAGAACGTCCTGATTATTGTAAGCACTGCCAGGTCAGCAGCCCTTTTTTGGAAAGCCTTTCTGGGTAATCGTACATTGTACGCGTTTTAGGGCTTCATGTTGGGACTCTGAGCTATGTAATGTTTTCTTGTAAAGCCAAAGTTGTTCTTACGTTCTGCCTAACTGTATGCAGGTTGTAATTACTATGCTTTTTACACTGAATTTTTTTTTGTCTTGTATAGTCTGAAACAGGAAGTCCCATGGAGGACCAGCCATCTGGTTATGTGCTCCCTGAAGGAAAAGTGATGCCTAATACTGTTTTTGTTGGGGGCATTGATATTCGGGTGAGTTTTGGTAATTTGTCTGGAGCGTGTTGTTCAAATATTGCTTTGTGAAAATACTGCTACAATTAGGTAATCGAGGAAAACACATGATGGAATATAGTACGCTGCGATCGGCTCTTGATAGAAAAATCTTCAGCATGGAAGCTCCAAACCAGCAGAACTGTCCTACCTTCTTAAGACACCAAGCCAAACTAAGCTTGTCAGCACATTAACCCCTTACGGACAAAGGCCTTTTTTCCTATGTTGTTTACATGTTATAATCCACATTTTAGGCCTGAAAATTACTTAAAACTAGGGCTGGTAATGATTAAAATTTTTGTGTTCGATGAATCCAAATTTTTTTTTTAATCGATTAATTTCGATAAATTTTAACGCACATACAGATCCAACTACATTGGCCTATTCACATACAGCACAGCAATGAAGTAATAAAATGAACTAGGATCACACTAATCCAGCACGTTATTAATCTCATGTGCCCCACTCAATATGGCCGCCACTTGAGTGGGGCAACTCAGAATAATAACGTGCTGGATTAGTGTGATCCTAGTTCATTTTATTACTTCATTGCTGTGCTATATGTGTATAGGCCAATGCCTTGGCTGACGCTCGTGCAGAAAGTTTCTTGGGCAAACTCACCGGCCCAAGTGGTCCAAACACCTGATATATTATGAGGCTAGTAGAATCTAGTGTAAATATTTCCGTATAGCTAACGCAATCTAATCTGCATCTACTGCAGCGTTAACTGACTTCCTTTTTTACTGTTTGACCTTCTAAAAGACACTGACAATAAAAATAATAAAACCCTGAGTTTGTCTAGCCTTTCCCCTTCGCTATTCAAAACCAGAAATATATGTGTGGGCTTGAGTTGCGTTTGTATCGCATTTTCCTGCAGCCCTCTACTGAGAGCCCTAATGGGAGCATCCACCCACATTGTAGAATCCGTGTGCATTATTTCTGTATCTTTCCCTGCCCTTCCAGGAAAGCTGCTCCTACAAATGTTGGTTTAACCTCATTGACGTCAATTATTAGGTGTTCATTAGCATCTAGTGTGTATGAAAGAAAAGAAAGTTTATCCAGAGACATAACTGCCGTGTCCATTAACCCTTTCCTCACCAATGAGGTTAGCACGTGGCTATACTTAACAACCCTTAACAAAACATATAATACTTTGCAAGGCTCGGCACCGATTCAAGAGAGAATCAGGCCAAAGTAGTTAGAAGGTTGGAGTAGCCACTTAGTTCAGTAAAAAATACTTTATTTTAAACAATGCAAATAATTGCACACGAGAAACGGCCATATGACACCAAACCTCCGAGTCCCGGCGGAGATCCGGTGACGTCACGGACATAGACGTCACCGGACTCCTCCCCCTTCCCTTTGTTAGCCGAGACAGCCACTTGGGGAAGGGGGGAGGAGTCCGGTGACGTCTATGTCCGTGTCGTACAGACCCGGAAGGCGGAGAGGTGAGTACCGATCAAAAAAATTTACGATTAATCGTTAATTTCCGCAGCCCTCCTTAAAACCCCCAAACATATATTTTCTGAAAGCCAAGACTCTGTAGAATAAAATGGTGGTAGTTGCAAATTTTTAAGTTGCACGACATTAGCGCAACTTATCAAACCCCACAATTTTGTGAAAAATGCACTTCAGTTAAATTTAGTGCCCTAAAAACACTATAAAACCAGTTAAAAAGAAAAATCTGCGCTGAACCGCCCTCGTGTGAATGGGGCCTTAAATGACATTAAAGCATACATCCCCCCCAAAGTTAATGTCAGCAGTTACCTTAAATGATCTCTTAATCCGATCTTTTCTGTCATTTTCATCTCTCCCTCCAGTGCTGCTGCGGGTCTCCGATCCAGCGCTGACTCCTCTGTGCTTGCTGGCACTTCCTGTCCCACAGTGTGTGCATGCAGGTTCACGCTGTCCATAGACTTACCTTGTGTCTCTCCTCGTCTCCCGGCTGAAAATCTGAACTGCGCCCGCCCCAAGATCCTTTGCGGTCGCCCGGGATTTTTCAGATTTTCGGACGGGAGCTTGCGGTGAAGATACAGGTAAGTATTGACCTGATTGAAAGGGGTTTTTGTTTCTTAAGTTTTTGCATATATCTTCTGCTTGCTAGCAGTAGATATATGCAAAATATATTGTTTTTTTATTTTTTTTTTGCTTCTCTGGGTGATGCACATCTGGGGATGACACAGTGTGCACCACTCTGAAGCTGGAGGACCAACCTGTTGCTACCACCAGGACAATCTCTGATTTTTGCACTCACAGGCGGTGCAAAAACCGCTAAAGTGTTTCTTCATCATTCATTTGATTTTCTGTACAAGAATTGGAAACGGGCTGAATAGTTGTTTCCTTCCATGTGTTGTGCATCCTTCTATCCTCTTAATAAAGATTTTGTTTCAAAGTGTTTTGAAAAC
>NW_017306272.1:1640227-1644386 GCF_000935625.1 Nanorana parkeri
CCTTCCCCTTCCGCATATCTTGTGCCGTGTTCGCCCCTATATCTTGCTTGAACTAATTCGGTGGAGGATGCACCTTAAAAGGACCCCACAGAAAAGGTAATGTTTGCTGTTACTGGCACCACTGTGCCCAGTCCTGGTTTTGACCTTATTATCACAGACACTTGCTAACTGACCAAAGTCTGTGATTTTACAGATGCAGGGAAGGACCAGCAGATTGTGGGCTGTGCAAACCTGATGGTTGTCACGTGTGTGAGGGGCTATGGGCTTGATGCTACACTCTTGCATCAGACTATCAGTTTGCATGTTTAGAACACTTTGGTTAAGGTGTTGGACAGCAAAGTAGACCTCTTGGAAGCAGCTTCTCTGAATGCACTTTACATCTATTTTTTGCAACAATACCTGTACACCATAAAAAAATAAACCCATAAAAAGGGTATGAAAGTTTCAAGTTTTGGTTGGGTGCTTTCACTGCAAGTAAGTTTTAGTGTGTACTGGCAGTTTGGTGCTTGGTGGTGAAGTGGACTCATCTCACATGTTGGGTATTTCCACAATATCTGAGAAAATGCATCTTATAACCAGGATAGTATGCCTCTAGTAACTTCTGCATGTTTTGATCTTTCTCTTTTTAGATTGATCACCATGAAATTAAAGACTTTTTTTCCAAGTTTGGTGCAGTAAAAGAGGTGAAAATAATTACTGATCGCACTGGTGTCTCCAAGGGGTAAGTACTAAAACATTGAAATAACATAAAAAATGAGTCAAGTTATCTGTGCTTCTCTCTGCTCTTGGACAGGTGTGCTGTCAGTGCAGCCAATTTGGTACTTCTGTGGTGGAAAACATCACTCAAGACAAATACTGGCATTATATGGCTCATTGAACCAAAGAGGTTATGCCTTCTCTTTAGACGCTGCATGACGGAATAAATGTCAGTCAAAGTACCGCAGCGCTGAATACTGAAAAATGGCCTGGATGGGAAGGGGGTTTAACACCGCGGATGTCAACTGGTTAAAGGAGAACTATGGGGTTAGGGCTTTTCCCCATAGTTCTCCTTAGGGTAACGGGAGGACACAAACAAGCATCCTCACGTCACCTTAAGCTCAGTATACTGCGAGCTACAGCTTGCGGTATACAGAGTCCCAGCAGCTGAAGCGGATCCCGACAATTATGTCTGGATCCGACCAGCTGCATGAGTGACAGCTTGCTCTGCCTATCTAGAGGCAGAGCCAACTGTACCCTCCCCCGTCCGTTCCACCAGTCAGCTCTAGCTACAGCTCCCGGTATACTGAGACGCAGAAGCGGATCCTGACAATTATGTCTGGATCCGCCCAGCTGCGTGACTGACAGCTGGCTCTGCCTATCTAGAGGCAGAGCCAACTGTACCCTCCCCCGTCCGTTCTGCCAGTCAGCTCTATCGGAGTGGGGAGGGGGGAATCCAGCCCCTCGCCTGTCATGGCAGAGAGCCATGACAGGATCGGGAGGTGATCGAACACCGGTATGTATTCGCTCACTTCCCGATCTACTGAGCCGACCTGTGACAGTCTCATTGTCACAGGTCGGCTTAGAACTATGAGGTGAGTGAAAAGCACTCACCTCATAGTTCTCCTTTAAGAAAGAGGGGCATCTTTAATTGCAGTTGATGCTTCACTTCACTTATAATCTTTGTGAAATATAAAACTTGTATTTTTAAAGATACTTGGTGTGGTGGTGGTCATTTGATGCATGACATAATGTGGATGGATCTGTAACAACTAGAAAATCATTAGTCATTTTAAAGTGGAACTGGCACTGTCTTAAATGTTTCTAAAGTAGCAACAGTGAGGGGGCGTGGCCAGCAGCCGCATGTAGACAGTCGCACTGGAACGAGCTCTCCACAGAAATCCTGCATATCATTCTGATAATCACCTTGCCAGTCTCCTGTTCCCAGTCAGCTTGCAGGGGGTAATCCTCCGGTCCTTGTGGCACAAGATCGCGGGGGTGAGCGGGCGCTTTGACCGGCGCAGATGTCAAAAAAGGAGGGTAAGCAGGGAGGCCCAGCTATGGGTTATACCTGTGACGGTTACGGGGATTGGGCCGAATGTCTAGAATCATCTGTGAGACTGGGATGGTTGGATATGTGTGTGGACAGCCTCTGAAGTCTCCTTGGATCCTTGCTATTACTTCTGTGCTTCCAAGACTGTTTCAGATCTTTTTTTTATATGATCCGTTCTGCATTGCATGTGTCAGTTCAGCCTGCGGCCATGTCCATATTCCCAATTTTATTCCCCTGTCATGCAACCTGTTTGGCTTTGATACGTGCCTGTTGGACTTCACTGATTGGCATAGGCCCTCGGAGGGGACCAGTTGCTTCTCCTCATGCGGGGGCCCTGCATCCCCTCATGTGGGGTGTCCCATGGTGAATGCTGTAGGTCTGTCTTGGCTCTTCCTTCTGGAAAATGTCCCAATGCATCAGCGCTTCCTTTATCTTGCCCCTTCTGGTCCTGCACTGCAGTGGATTTTCTACTGCTTCCAGGACATGGTTCTCTTGTTCTTTGTTCAGTTCCAGTACTTCTGAAGGACATATTCTCTTCTGTTCAGTCTAGGGAGCCAGCTGACACACAATGTCAGTATCTTTCCCAGCTGCAGTGTTGCTCTGTGCGGTCAGCAAATAGCAGGCAGGCTGCAATAGCGTGAATTTGTAAATGTCCTCCTGTGACCAAAAAAAATAACTATAGCTAAAAAAAGGTTTCACTCCAGGTGAATAAAAAAAATCTTTTAGAAACATTCTCCAGCCCCTTTAAAAACATTAAAAAGATTTGTGCGATTACATTGCTTCTTTATGAAGATAATTGGAAGTGTTACTCATGATGAAATCACAGGGTTCCTCTCCACATCTCTGCAGCAAGTGGGAGTCGTTACATTCAGCTTCCGTCTGTGGAATCTTGCCACTGGTAGCTGTCCTGCCCTGGCTGAAGCTATTCAAACGCCATGTGCTTACAATACAACTTAAAAAAAATAAAGAAAATTATAAAAGGTGGGAAAGTCATTTTTGGTGTCGGCCTGACAAATTCTGCTGTGGGAGGTGCGTTGCAGTGCTATTCATTTCAATGGCACCTAAAACGCACCTCCCACCCACAGTGTGATGGAAGGCACGATACCACAATGCCGTGCGTTCCAGTGCAGTGCGATTGCAAAACATTGTGCATGCAGTTTTATTCTAAAGTAAACGTGTATTTTATTTTAAACGAAGGATGGATATATATATATCTTGGAAAATTTGACGGTGTCTTACCAGTCAGTCAAAAATGTCACCAGTCAGCATGACCGGACTATAGCCTTGCAATTTATGCTAAAACATTTTGAGGACAGATGGAGCATTCTTTTGTGACCCTACGAGGGTTATTTAATTTTTTACCATATAATGAAAAAAGTACCATAAATGGTAAAAAAAAAGTTTCCCTATGTTATAAAACATTTTATTCTTACCCATATTTTTAGTAAAACATAAAAGTCGGGGTCACGTCGGGTAAATAGACACCAAACATGTCAAGCCTTAAAATTGCGTGCACCCACAAAATCGCAAAAAACACCCATAGACCCATAGGCGACGATTAAAATGCTTTTACTGCTCATCAGTTTAGTGTTATCACTGATTAATGGCTCTAAAATGATTGCTCTCACTCCGTTTGCGGCGATATGTAACATGTGCGGCACAATATGCACAATCTGTTTCGCACGTAGGCGCACTCGACGCATATCTGCGTGTGTATGTGGGGGGGGGGGGGCTTAAAAAAATGTGTTCTTTTAAAAAAAAAAATTATGCTTTATTTTTATGATTCTTTAATTTTTGTATTACTTTTTTTTTTTTTATACACAACTTTATTGCTATTACATGGGGGGGCTAAGAAGCCCCCTATGGGATAGCCAATTTACATGACAGGTACTCTTTGTGGAGACATCAGGGGTCTCCAAGACCCCTAATGTCACCTAGGGACCCCCAAAGAAGCTGATGAAGCAGTGATCGGCTTCATCAGCTTCTCTAGCTGGAGAGTGACACTGAATGCAGGAAGTGATGTAATATACATCACTTCCTGCATTTGGGGAATGAGAGGAGATCAAAGGGAGTTTGTATACTGAACTCCCTTTGATCTCCTGTCACAGAGCTGTGCCGGTTCCAGCACCA
>NW_017306272.1:1644443-1646396 GCF_000935625.1 Nanorana parkeri
CAGCTGCTAATACAAGCGATCGAGCGTCTATAGAGACGCTCGATCGCTTGACTGTGTGGAAGCTGCTCGTCGGGCTCCACCGTCCTCTCGTCACAGACGAGTGGATTTTTCAAGCCCTGTGTATATGTATATATATATATGTTTTTTTTATCTGATCGAAAAAATTATCTGCCAACTAATCAATCAATTATTAAAATAATCATTCCATGCAGCCCTGCCGCAGTACATGCTCTTGAGATACGGAGCACGTACGGAAGCTGGTTATAAAAATATGAAGAATCAAACAATTTAACAATGTCTTGTCATGAAGTGTCTAAAACAGATTTCTGTTTTTATTTTAGCTACGGTTTTGTCTCCTTTTATGATGACATCGATGTTCAGAAGATTTTAGATGTAAGTTTGCCCAGATATCTTCATTGAATTTGTTTGCATGTAAGCACTGGGTGAAAATCTAGCCAACTATTTTGCTTTGATGCTCTCAGAAGCTGTTTAGGGTTTGTGAATTGATGTCGTTTCTGTACTGGCATTGTTCAAAGAGGGACAGATTTTAAATTCAGGAACCACTAAGTCATGTTCAGTCTAATTTTTAAGGAAAACCTGAACATGTGCTTTGAAGTGACACAACTTTTTTTCAGCTTCCATTAATCCCCTGATTGTGCTTTCACTAAAAACAACAATCTTAGTTTTTCCAGTCTAAAAAATTTTCTGTGCATTCCTGTGCCTCTCACCTTATACTTTCCGTGCCTGTCTCTGAGAAGTGCAAACCAAGTTCGTGCCTGGCTCTAAGGCCCAGTTCACACCAGGGCAGTTCGGTTGCGCTTATTTGTCTGCGCTGAACCGTTGACATGAACCATCCCATACATTCCTATGCAATGCGCAATCCGTACCGCCTGCCACCCAAAATATAGATTTAAATGGAAATGCACTGATTAGCGCCTTTTTTGGGAGTTTTTAATTGCGTTTCAGCGCTGAAACACGATCATAAACGCCATTTCAAAAATTGCGCTTCCGCCCTGTTGTGAACGGGGCCTTAGTCCCATAATATAGAGGGTGCAGTGCAAAGAAAGAGGATAAGCAGAAAATGAAAAACAGCTCAACTCACACTCCCCCCCTCCTGTCCCCCATACTCAGTAAGACCGCGTTCACACTGGGGTGGTTCTGCGCACGGATCCGCCGACATGAACGATCCCATACATTGTTATGAAGACCGTTCATGTGACCGCTCGGGTTCGCACGATCCGAATGACTCCCTGCACTATTTTTGCCGTGCTGATCAGTGCGGTTTCCATACAGCTTTCAAAGGAGGCGTGCTGATCAGTGCAGTTTTGGGGCGTTTCTAATTGTTTTTCAGGGCTGAAGCCCAATTAAAAACTCCCCAAACCTCCCTTGTGAGATCAGCGTGGTAACTGCGCTGATCCGCAACCACCCTGGTGGGAGTGGGCTCTAAGCCAGGAGAAGTTATATATATCTATTTGGGTGAAAGATAAGGATCTCGCATGCCGTCCACAGTAGGCAGAGTCTAGATGGGAGGGATCTTCAGAGGAGACGTGAGGGTGCTTCATGCTGTCATAGTATCATTGGGCTAAGCACAGGGGGTGGCTGCTTTTCCGCACCCGTGGGGACCATGGAGAAGAAAGTAGCCACCTTCTGGCAGGGAGTTATCACGTGGATAGAGATCGTTTTTTGAAGCTTTTAAAGGCATTGCGGCCGGCTCACTTTTTAGTGGGGTACCGTGTTTCCCCCGAAAATAAGACAGTGTCTTATTTATTTTTTTGCACGAAATAAGACACTAGGTCTTATTTTCGGGGGATGTCTTACCTGGCTGGGGGAGGACCGGACGAGGTCCCGGAAGGCGGCGTGCTGTTGCCGGTCCCGGCGGATGATATTCCGCTTCCATCGTGCGTGTGGGCAGGAGCTGCGGCCGTCGGGCGTGTAGGCGGGAGCTGCGTCTGG
>NW_017306272.1:1646994-1678136 GCF_000935625.1 Nanorana parkeri
GGGAGCTGCGTCTGGCGTGTGGGCGGAAGCATCGGCCGGCTGGGCCGTGGGCGGGAGCTGCGGCCGGTCTTTAGATTCAAAATTCAGTTTATGTGCCGCTACCCGAAAGTAAGACCTAGCGGATTTCTGTAATATAAGACCTACCACCGAACTAGGTCTTATTTTCGGGGTAGGTCTTATATTACAGAAATCCCCAAAGATAGCGCTAGGTCTTTCAGGGTAGGTCTTACTTTCGGGGAAACACGGTAGGAGGGGTTGTTAACGGGCCATTTAAGTGAATGGCGCCGTAGCCACGCCCTCCGGCCGCCATGCGATCCGCCGCACAGCATCGCAAGGCACGTCCCCTCCTACCCCACTAAAAAGTGAGCTGGCCGCAATGCGAGGCAGTGCGTTCTGGCCAAAATCGGTCTGGAACGCACTCCATCTAGTGTGACTGAGCCGTTAGTGTCGCTTTAACTCATTATTTAATCTAAGACTTGAGTTATGCACCATCTCTCCTTTTAGGTAAATTGGCTACTAGGATTTGTCCAGCTTCACATTAAGGCTTTTATCCCATCTTAACAGATTCCTGATTGGGGGGAAAAGGGAAGAATAGAGGCATTGCCAGAAGCAGTCAGGTGGTTTTGAAATCAGACAATCACACCCAGAATGCAGCCTACCTGCTTAATACGTTAATATTTCATCCTGGAATTCTTGTACTGAACCAGTTCCTTTTGTCAATCTGATGATCCTGAAATGTTCCTTTTTAGGATGCTGGAGTACATACTGATATACAATAAATGCCTGATGTAAAATTCCAGCACAAAGTTGTTTTAACCATCTGGTACGAGGAAGTGCATTTCTATTGCTCCCTGATGATGGTCTATGAAAACCTAGCTGCAAAGTATTAGATTTCAGATAGGTTTGTAAGTTGAGGCAACTTTGACTTTAGCACAGCTGAACATTTGCTTGATAGTATTTGTATCTCATGGACTCCTGTAACTCTTGGCCTGAAACGTCTCTCGACATATTCCTATTGTAATCTTGTTAAGGAATATGTTTTGTCCTTAGATCCAGATACCTTGTAAAACTGTGGGCCTGTGTTTTTCAGAATTCAACTGATTGTTTTGAGCCTGCAGAAGTTTTATTATTTAAAATAAGTTGTTCCCTTCTCTACATATGTTGTAATTAGTACTCAGATGCTGGTATCCAATTTTCTCGATGCATTCGATCTGGTGACTTAGTGGTTTCATATACTTCTTCTTTATTCTTAAGTCACAGATCAGCTTTCATGGAAAGAAACTAAAACTCGGACCAGCTATAAGAAAGCAAAGCACATGTAAGTAAATCTCTACTTTGTCTTTGTTAACTTTGGTTCAAGAAAGGCACTGATTTCTATATTCTGTTTTTAGGCACGCACTTACAACCAAGAACTGTGATGCTTAGCACTCCAGCACCACAATATCAGAGCATGTGGAACACTCCTGTCACAGATGCATATGTTCAGCCCACGCCTATGTTTAGTCCTATTGCACCTTATGTTCAGGTGAGAAATTGGTGGTGGGGGGAATCCTGATGTAATTGGCAAAAGAAATCATACTGTGGTTGTCCAGATCCATTTTTGGTTTAATGCCGGGAATATCAGTAGCTGTGCTTGGAAATAATATACATTATTTTTAACATTGTGCTGTACAAAAAAAAAAAAGTTAGTGACACTAAACTCGGAAGTTAAATATTAAAAAATGCTTTCAAATACCCTAACTATTAACAAAAATGTATCCTATTTGTGTATCCCTCAGCTGTAGATCCTCAAATCATCTCTGAATTGGTGCTGACACCGTTCTTCCTTCTGGAGGGTGGCTACTTTTGCTCCCCATGGTCCCTGTGTGTGTTGTAAAGTGATTGACTACAATCTCATGTTAACTAATTCATATTGAAGTTATAGTCTTTCATCGGAGTGAGCTTGGAACGATGGCTACTTTACAGCACACTATTAAAAATAGCCACCCTCCAGAAGGAAAGACCGTGTCGGCATGAATTCAGAGATTTGAGGATCTACAGCTGAGTGATACCCAAGCGTTTGTTAATTGTTAAGGTACTTCAATGCATCTTTAAAGGAGAACTATGAGGTGAGTGATTTCCACTCATCCTTATAGTTGGAGCCAACCTGTGACAAAGAAGCTGTCACAGTTCGGCTCTATTCAGGAAGTGAGCAGAAACATGCCGCTGATCCGCTCACATCCCGATCGTCCCCCTGCAGTGATTGGTGACTGTCAGTCACGCCTCCCCGCAAGGATTCCCCCCTCTCTGATACTCCAGCGCTGAGTGGAGGAACAGAGGCTCTGCCTCTAGATAGGCATAGCCAGCTGTCACACTTGCAGCTCGGTGGATCCAGACTGTATTGTCTCTCTCCATCGAGGCTGCGGCATTCTCGGTATATTGAGGACAATAGCCCACTATATATACGGAGATGCACAAATAAGGTACATTTTTATTAAGTCTACTTAAATGCATTTCTAAGATTTAGTTCCTGAGTTTAGTGTCCCTTTAAAGGGAATCTGTACTTTGCATGGTTCTGATGGCCAGTTGTGGATTATTGCCAATAACCGCATCTTATGTTGCAGACTTGCCCTTACCCAAACTCACCAGTCATGTTACAGCAAATACCCATGACATACCAGCAGCCAGGATATTTTCAGGTACCTTGACTAACTTTATGGTTTCAATGTCCTTTTATTTTTTCAAGACATTTTTTCTCTTCTGTTCTTTGAAGGACACAGCCAAATCCTTATTTTACGGAAGGGTTATATGCCACTTGCAGGAGTAGGATGCTTGGTAGACAAAAAACAAAGGGACTTTACTTGATCGCGACCCCTATATCTATAAGGGCTATATAGTGTGTTAGGGCCTGGTGGTGAAGTGGATTATTACCATAAGTATGTGCATATATAAATATATGTAGGTATGTACATATGTGGTATATATAAAATGAAGATTTGGCTGTGTCCTTCAATGAACTTAGAGAAAATTATTTTACGATGAGTTCAACAAAATCCTATTTTTTCTGTTGTGCAGGTGGCTCCACAATGGGCTGGTGGCGATCAAAGGAGCTATGTATTTCCTCAGGTAAGCAAGTTTGAGATTTACATTTCTTTATCACCCATTGAGGGACACTGAAATTCAGGTACACTTGGATTATGCTGCTACCTGCAGGAGGTTGAGACACTGGCAAATAGAAATGTTGTGAGCCAACCCCTGTTTAACATCGTCCATTGAGGGACACAGATCTGAAGGATTCTGAGACGTAGGGGTTATGCTGTTGCCTTAAGGAGAAATGGACAATAGGCACAAAATTCAATTCTGCCACTTAAGATCATAACTCCTGCCAGTTTCGCTTGGTGACCTCAGCGGAGGTCCTTCCCTTCTGCTTTTTTTGTTTTGTTACTTTGGTGAGATCCTACTATTAAGAACTGCTAGTTGATTAGTGCCGGATAATAAATCTTGGGAAGTTTCTCTAGCTAGCAGACAAAACTGAGATTCATGCTGGATAAGTTAAATCGTGAAAGTTTCTCTATTTGTCAGGAGGCATGTCGTTTCTAGCCTCAGTACTGACGATTCGTCTTATGTTGGTGCAGGGTTCCCAGGGTCATATCTTCATTTAAAGAGTGCAGGTCTTTTCAGTCACCCAGCTGTGTTCCTATCTGGTGAGGTGTTTGTGCGACCATTTCTGAGGTCAGGACAGTTTTGTCAGGGGTTAACTTTATGTTGGAACCAGGACCGTGGCGGTTGAGTACACTAACCACCGTACTGCCTCTTTGTGGAGGCCTTCCCTCCTTTTTACTAATTCTGTGGACTATTTTTTTTAACTGTCTTTTTCCCCTATTTAACAAAACGACCTATAACACTTGCTTTTTTTTTTTAACTGTGTGTGCACTTGCACTCCCTCAGCACAGCCCACGTTGATCTGGCCAGTCGCCTGTCCCTAGACCAGTGAGGATACACACCAACCTTCGCTCTCCTCCTCCCGTCCACATTTCACACAGCTGTGAGAAGCTAACAGACTGAGCAGCTTGGGCACTAGTTAAGCTGTATATGTTCTATAGCTTCTGCACCATTATCCTGCTGTCCACCACAAAAAGTGGCCAAGTTTTTTTTCTGTTTATCTCCTGACACTTCACACTGGTAGGGGTCGTGAGTATTCGAGGAAGAAAGTGCTGTTTAAAGGTACATTGCCTGTTATATTTACTCCCAAGTGGAGGGACATCTGCGTTGAAACACCTGACAATGTACCCACTCTGGTCTGTGTTCTGTCTGCAAGGTAGAAATGATCAAAGGGACAGATTGCGTTAATTGTGTTTCTGCTTTGCCTAAAACCGATAATTATTATTTTTTGTCCATATTTTGAATTAGTTTGGTTATTTTTAGGGATACACCGATACCGGTATTTTGGTACAGAGTACCGATAATTTTTTTTCTGTACTTGCCGCTACCTATTACCGAGTGACGGAAGTCCCATTCAGGAAGCCAAGTGTCGTGTAATGACTCGATTAACAAAAAAGTCCCCTCTTACCTTAGTATGTGCAGCCTGTCATCCCCGGGGCCTCTCCAGCGAGAACGCGGCCTTTGTCCGGTACCAAGCCGGAGCCATCTAGCCGGCCAATCGGGAAGCCGGGTGCTGTGTAATGACGCGAAGCCCTGCTTTCTGATTGGCCGGGAGGCCGGCTCCATGCTCATGATATGACGAGGGAGCATGAAGCCAGCTTCCCGGCCAATCAGAAAGCAGGGTGTCACGTCATTAGACGGCGCCCGGCTTCCTGATTGGACAGCTCGGGCTGGGTACCGGACGAAGGCCGCATTCTCGCTGGAGAGGCCTCGGGGGATGACAGGCTACACATACTAAGGTAACCTTACCTTACGAGGCCAGCTTCCGGTCAATCGCGAAACCGGCTTCCTGATACCGGAAGTACTCGTGCTAGGCATCCGGAGCATTTGGGCGAGTACTTGCCCAAATACTCGGAATCGGCACCAATATCAATACTAGTATCGGTATCGGTGAATTCCTAGTTATTTTAATATAGGCTTGATGTTTTTCAATTCAGATTATTTTGAATCCTTGAAACTAATTAAAATGTTTAATATAATACACACTTAGGGATGCACCGAAAATGGCACCTTAGGCACTTTTAGCCGAAATTTTGGTGCACCTCCTAGTCTCTCTCCTCCCCGCTGCTTTTTGTCCCCTATGGCGCAGCATCGAGGAGAAAAATTGTCAGAGGAGGCCGAGCTGGGCGTGGAGGAGAGCAATGTGAGCAGCAATGTCACAGGAGGCCGGGCTCTCCTCCCTCACCACCCTGCTCAACCTCCTGTGACAAATCAGGATGTACAGCGGTGTATGGGCGGAGACAGCTGTCACACGAGGCTGAGCCAGCGATAAGGGGTCGACTGTCAAACTAAACCGAGCTCTCCTCCCCGCCGACTTGGCCTCCTGTGAGAGCCAATCCAGGATGGAGAGCAGGTACATTCAGTGATGACTATGTCATAATTTGACATAGTGTGAGTTACTATGTACCAGTTTTGAATGAATAGGAAGTGATGTACATCGCAATGCCTTGCAATTGCAAAAAATTGTGCATGGAATTGTATTGTGAAAAACTTTGTAACACTCCATTTGTGTATTTTATTTTAAATAAAAGATGGTATTTAATATATATATAGATAGATAGATATATATAGAAAATGTTGCAATTACAAATGTTTAGGCATTCTCATGTTTATTTCTTTGTATTGGTATGACACAAAAAAGTGGAGAAAAAAAGCCAAATCAATGACGTATTCAAAACTCCAAATGGACTTGAAAAAATTATTAGCACCCTCAATATGTTAGCACAGTCCTTGGAGAAAATAACTGAAATCAATCGCTTCCTGTAACCATCAATGAATTTTACACCTCTACTGGAATTTTGGACCACTACTTTCACCAACTGCTCCAGGTCTCCCAGATTGGAAGGGTTCCTTTTGCCAACTGCTGTTTTGAGATCTCTCCACAGGTGCTCTACGGGATTCAGATCTGGGCTCATTGCTGGCCAGTCCAGTACTCTTCAGTGCTTTGTCTGAAACCCTCTCTGGGTGCTATTTGACTTGTGCTTTGGGCCATTGTCCTGCTGTAAGACCAATGACCTCTGACAAAGACCCAACTTTCTGACACTGGGCCCTACATTGCACCCCAGAATTCTTTGGTAGTCTTCAGATTTCATAATGCCAAGCACACAGTCAAGACATCCAGTGCCTGAAGCAGCAAAGCAACCCCAATACATCAGTGAACCTCCACCATGTTTGACTGTATTTTTTTTCTTTAAAAAGCCTAATTTCTTTTTAAGAAAACAGTAGAATGATGGGCTTTACCAAAAAGCTGTCATTTTGTGCCATACCAATACAAAGTAAATAAACATGAATGCCTAAACTTTTGTAATTGCAACAATTTTCTGCGTGAAGTGCTGTTATCTGACAGAATGCAGGGGTGCCAATATTTTATGTTTGTATATGTATATACAGGTGAAACTCGAATAATTAGAATATCGTGCAAAGTTCATTTATTTCACTAATGCAACTTAAAAGGTGAAACTAATATATGAGATAGACTCATTACATGCAAAGCAAGATAGTTCAAGCCGTGATTTGTCCTAATTGTGATAATTATGGCTTACAGCTCATGAAAACCCCAAGAACCCCAAATCCACAATCTCAGAAAATGAGAATATTACATGCAATCAATAAAACAAGGATTGTACATAGAACAATATCAGACCTCTGAAAAGTACAAGCATGCATATGTACTCAGTACTTGGTTTGGGCGCCTTTTGCAGCAATTACTGCCATTACTTTTGCACGATATTCTAATTATTCGAGTTTCACCTGTATAATATATATACATACATACATACATACATACAGTGTATGTATTGAGCTATCTAATATATATATACATTTTTTTTAAATTTTTTTCTGATTGAAAACAATTAGCCAACTGATCGATTATTAAAATCATTAGTTGCAGCCCTAATTGCATTAATAGGGCTTTGACTGTTGATGATCCCTTTTCATTTGGAGACCCTACTGATAACAAATTGGAATCTTTTTTGCTCCATGTACTCTTGACTGGATAAGCTTTTCTAACCTTGTTAGCCATGGTTCTTGTTTCCCAGACGCTAGCTACCTGGTCTAAGACAGAGTGCTGACCGAGTGGCTGTGAGTGTTGACCCACATTTTATTGATTGGGTCAGATGACAGTAGCATCTAATTTTGTGTGCAATGCCTGTCCTACAGCATTCCTTTCCTCTTTTCAGAGACATTTGGCTAAAGTGCTAATTGGTGAATCCTCAATTTAAGACTGGACTTTTATCTTGGCCCTATGTGGGTGACCAACTTTTGGCTGCATCCCTGGATGAAATTAGTTAAGCTGCAAAGGTTTTCAGTTCCCAGGGAAACAAGTCTCCTTCCTCTGCTAGACCGTCAGATTCCTCCAGACTCCCCAAGCAGTCTAAGAACACCAAACTGACTAAGTCTGCTTCAGCATGAAGGTCGACCTCCACTTGTTCTTGGGGTGAGGGGATTTCTGATAGCCCTTGTGGAGATCTGGGAAGCAACCCCCTCAGATGCTTGGGTTTAGAATAGAATTTTTACTTTTTCTCTCTCCGGGATTTTTTGGCTTCCTATGTCTCAGCAGCACTTCAGGGAGATATTATTCCAGTTACTGTAGCAGAACATTTTCCGTTTTAACTTAAATCCATTCTCTGTTCCTGAGTCTAAAGGTTATTGTTCCATCCTGGATTTAAAAGCTCAAAGTTCAAACTCAAAAGGGTTGAATGAAATCTGTTTAGTTGTCTCCCTTAGTCTAGGAGGTGTCTTGGTTTCCACCGACATCAAGGATGCCTATTTACATGTTCCTAAATTTGAGTCATTGTTTTCTTCGCTTTGCTATAGGCAAACTCCATTATCACTTTGTGGCCCTTCCCTCGGGTCTGGCCTTGACTCCAAGGGTTTTCATTAAGCTACGATTCTGGGTTGTCTTTACCAAAAAGGGCATTCCAATTTTTGAAAACGTAGACGATTTTTTGATTTGCAAACTGTCTACTCGGACTTTGGTAATCATTGTGTCCGCAGTACTGAGAACCCTTAAGGACTTTGGTTGGATCTGAACATTGCATCACCCGGAGTACTTGGGTTTTCTTTTCGATGCATCCCTGGCCAAGATTTTTTTCCCCTGGACAATTAAAAAATTTGGATCGTCAAATTTGCCTTCTTCATTCTCATCGACTATCCTTAATGCAATCATTCATGCGAGTTCTGAAAATAATGGTGTCCACCTTCGAAGCAGTTCTGTTTGATCAGTTTCACTCCAGGATTCTTCCATGGAATATTCTCATCATGGGACAAAACCAATCTCTTAACAAGATGATCAGGCTGACTTCCTGAACCAGGATGCCTGTCCTCGGGGATGATGTTCACTGTCTTGAAATGCTTTTTGTCAGAGGTTTTCATAATGGATGCCAGTCTCTGGGTTGGGGCAGGGTTTTGGATCACCGAGTTGCTAGTCTCTGGAGGAATCTAAGCTATCGACATCCTGGAGTTGGGGCAGTTCGCCTAACATTGTGTTATTGGACCCCCTTTCTCTGGTCTTCCAGTACGGATACAATCGGACAACGCCATGGCAATAACCTACATCAATCAGGGGTCCCTAGGTGTTTTTCAGCAGCCAGGGAACTTAATCTTATCCTGGACGGATCTCACCCCAGTGATTTTCCACGGTTCACTTTCTGAGTAGTGAACGAACACCAATGCAAACATCTGTGTCTGGGAGAGTGGTGTCTCCATCCAGAGGTGTTAACAACTTTCAGTGCTGAGAGATGCCGGATGTGGATTTTCTAGCTTCTCGTCACAACAAGGTGGACAGATGTGTCCAGAGCAGGGGATCCAACGACGTATGCAATGGATACCTTGGTAGCTCTGTGTAAGTTCCTTTCTCGTTGCTCCAGATTGGCCTTGCAGGGTGTTGTATGCCTATCTAGTTTGTCTGTTGGCAGACTGTGACTTCTTCCAGATAGGCTAGATCTTTTATCTCAAGGGCTTTCTTTTTTTTTTTTGGTACTCGCTGATACTGAATACCGAAATGGGACTTCTGGTATCGATGTTCAGTATCAGTGAGTACCAAAAAAAAAATGTTTACTCAACGAAAAGCCGGTATCGGTGCATCCCTAATATACACATAAATATACACATAAATTTAACACAGGTGTTTCTGGGTGTTGCTATGGATGGGGAAAGGAGTAATTGAGTTCTGTTATCACAGCCACAGCTCCCTAACAGGACTTGGTATGTCAGGGCTGGAGGAAGTAGGTGGGATTTGGCAGCATAGGCATCACTGGACGGAATCAATGCTAATTGAGATCCATTCAATCCCCCTTTATGAATGTTGTCAAAGTTATTATACCTTTTAAGGATTACAGAACGGAGTCTGTACAACTCTGCTCTTGCAGGAAGTGGCTATGTGCCGCTTAGTGTCCCACAGCCAACAGTACAACGCTATTGCAAGGGAAAAAATTATATTAGATCTTGGATTATTAAGAGTCTTGCAACATCTGAGCAAAATGCACTAATGGTAAGAATTAGCAGGTATTAAAGCTTTATTTTTGTGTAAAACAATTTAGTTCTGCTTTAAAGTTTACCTGTAATGGAGAAAGAATATAAAAGCTGCTGTGATCAGTTTTAATCTGGAACACAGGCTTGGGGCTCTGTGAAACGTTCTGGTAAAACAAAGTTCTAGATATATACATTGCTGGGGTTGTATGCAAATCTTGACTTTTACAGTAGTTACAGTAAACGTGGAGTTTAGCCCCATTTGTTTCTGCCTCCAGAACCTTAAAGATTGGTGTGTGTGTTTGTGTCTCAGCTGGTTATTTTGACATGCAGTTTTCAATGAAGGTTTGATTTGCCCAGGTTTGTTATAGGTTTACTTTCATGCACTAAGGGACTAAACTTCACCCCGTGGGATATTTAGCTATGTAAATTGATTTTTACTGAGTTAAGTACAGTAAGAAAAAAAAGCACATACAGTATAGTAAACTGACACCATACGGAAAGTACCGTTTGGCATGGTTACATCATCCATTGTATAGACACCCTTGTGGACCCGCCAGCAATCCTTCAACTTAATCTTTAGCTATCTGGTATAGCATTTTCTTTCTCATCCATTGAGAGACACACATTTTCACCTACACCATACTGCCACCTACATGAGGATTGGGCACTGGCAAACAAAAAGGCTACAGGCAAGCTCAGGATAACAAGACCTTGTGGTCTAATGCTCCCAGTTCTTGCTGACTGACCGCAGAGGTTATAGGGTGCGCTGCTAGAGTTGTTCTAATCATTACCTGATGAACTTATCCTTGAACAGTCTTCTGCTATCACCTCAGAATGAAGAGACCATATTGCTGCTGTTGATGCGGTGTGCACCTTTCTGAATCAGGAGGATCAGCCTGATTCCGGTCGCTTGTTGCAGAAAGATTTTGTTGGATTTGGTCTTTTGGCCCTGTAAGGCCAAGAATTTGCATGGTGTCTAGATTTACTACCCTACTGACCCCATGGGATCCATACATTTGGGTCGAGGCCTTTCCTCGTGCCTTTTGCATGTCTGAGTCAGACTTGAGAGGGAAAACTTTCTGGTGATTTGCTTTACATAGACCTTCCCCAGTATATCTATTTTGACTCCGTGGAATCAAAATTGGTTCAAGACCTACTTCAAGCATTGTTTGACCCGACCCGGTCTCTGTTTTTGCATTCTTTTTTTAACCTGGTGGACGATTGCGGTTACCCACTGCTCAGTTAGACTGCTTTTTGATACCATAAAACTGGAAAACGTCCTTTGTCCCTCAATAGATGAGAACGATAATAGGATTTTTGTGCTTGCCATAAAATCCTTTTTATTGGTGCCCATTGAGGGACACTGGCCCCACCCTCCTGTTTTTAATCATGCTCCCAGTACCGCTTTGCTATTCAAATGAGGCATTCTGGTAGTGGGAGGGGTTAACCTTGGCCTTGCCTGCAGTTTTTTCTGGCTACCAGTGTTCATTCTTCCTTTAGGTGACAGTATAACCGTATAGGTAAAATACTCCCTCAATGGGCTCCAGAAAAGGACTTCACTGTGAGTACAAAAATCCTATATTTTTATGTTTTTGGTGTGCTTTACAATTGTTTTTGCTCCTTTCTAGGCCTTTAATTGGAATTTTACAGGAAATGACCTTGAGACAGCCTGTTGTGAAATGCTGCAAGCTGACTATACAATATCAGAGCAAAATGCCTCCTTGGGTTCAACGAGTCCCCAAAAGGTAACATTGTCCTATATCAACTGGTCGTTATAAGTATTTCATAGATTCTCCTGTGATCTGTGACAGGGTAGACGTAATTTAAGTTTATTGGTATTTGTAGAAAATTGACCGAAGCATACAAACTGCTGTATCCTGTCTGTTTTCTGGCGATGGAAGGTTCCAGAAGCCTTTTTTTCAAGATGATTTCCTGAAGGTATAGTATGACATTATAGCATTTTATTGCTCCACCAGGTTGATTTGCACATGGTTCCTTAATATTTCACATTCTGTGCACTCAAAGCCCTGGATACTCTAATCACGAATGTATATTAAATTTTTTGTTTCTGATCTATTGTGGGGCTAAGAAAGTCATTAACCCGCGGGTTTTACTACCTCCTACAGGAGAATTGGATACTTGCAAGCAAAAAAAACTGTAGGCCAGCCCAGGATAACCCCTCCTACTACCAACATGCCTCCTGTTTTCAATTTGTATTAAGGAGGATGAATGTCTTCAGCTCTGCTTGGAAAAGTCTAAAACAAATTTTGCCAGCACCTTTTTTATTTTTTGCTTCCATATTTTCTGCGTCAATCAATATTTTTCTCTATATTGCTGCTAGAGCTGGTCTGCTAGAATGGGTTAGCGGCAAAGCTGGCAAAGCACTGAGAACCAACTCAATTATTTTTGTAGCTGGGCACCTTTTGAAATTCCCAGCTTCCACTGCAGTAGGGGTTAACACTGAGGGACAGAGTTCTGATCCCATCTGTTGGATGGAGTGTTAAGCGCGCCATGCTTTTCACCATTCAGCTTCAAGAAGACATCTCCATGCTGTGGTTCTTGCATTGCAAATGCCCACTTGGAACTCCTATCTTCAGTCTGTTCCTGTTGCCTGCCAGATAGGGGGGTTGTGGGTACCCCACCTTACTCTTTAACAGCTCCAGTACTGCTTGCCTACAGCCTCAAATCAAGTGTTCCTCTGGTCCTAGAATCTATCCGATCTTTGGCATCTTCCCTAGTTGGGTGTGCCCTGTCTGAGACTCTTATTGGAGTCCCTCCAATCCTTACTGGAAGTGCTTGCCTCAGAGAAGTCGCAGTCTTCAGATATTACTGCCAAATTGACACCAGTTCTGCTGCATCTAACAGTACTATTCCTGATATTTCATCCGTTAAAGTCCCTAAGATTGCAAGACTTTCCCAGTGCACCTGCTGTTCAAAGTCTTATTCTACATTGAAGATTGAGATTGGAAACACTTCGACATGTTTGCTTCCTGCAAGTGCTTTTAAGTCTTGTATCAGTTTGGAAAGGACTTTTGTAAAAAGTAGTCTGTCCTCGCTGTGGATCGGAGTGTGTCTTGCCTTCACAAAGTAATCACCATTCATTTAAATGAAATTGCTTTGGTTCTTTTATATGTATGATGTGAACTTGGACTCTAGTCACCTGGTTTTGCAAATCAATTTACTGTTTTTCCATATGCAGAGGTCCTTATGGTTCAAATGCTGGTCAGCAGAGCTGGTGAAGCTCCAGTCAGATGACTTTGCCTAGGTTGAAATATCAGTTTGCTATAGGCAGGAAAATGCATTTCAGTCTCATCTCCTCTAATAAAGAGACTGTAACTTTGTAGCAATTCACAACATAATAGGCTGCTGCAGGGGCTGATCTTTGCCAGGCATTTATAAACATCGCCACAAGCTGCTCAGACACAAGTGTCATCTAAAACAGCATGTTTTAGGTGTGCATATTACTTGGCATGCAATTAAAGTGACATTAAACCCTCAGATTTTTTAACAAAAACAATACTGTAGTGTGCGCCTTACTGTAATCCATGGTTGTTTCCCTTCTCTTTGCTGCTCTTCCTTTTAAATCTGTATCTGTTCTCATGCTGGACAGAACTTCTGTTTTGCAGCAGACTGCCTTGTCTGAAATGGATACATGGTGTCTGTGTAGGTTTGCAACCTAAACCAGCACTACAGGAAGAGGCACTCAGCTGCATAGGGAAATTCTCCCCCAGCATGAGAAGACATGAGGATTTAAAAGGAAGAGCAGCAAAGAGAAGGGAAACTACCATGGATTACAGTAAGCCACACATTACAGTATTGGTTTATGTTAAAAAATCTGAGGGTTTAATGTCACTTTAACATGAAAGTAATATCTGATGCCAGTCTACTAGCCCACAAAAAGCTTTTGACCTCCAGCAGAAAACTTGGCAGAAAATAATGCTTGCCTGCACAGTTGAACCCCGTAGAATGCCTCTTAAGCATCTCGACAGAACTTTGCTATTCAAGCAGGCGTCCTGTGATAATGCCAGATGTGTTGGGCTGTTGATGGAGGACTGCCAGAAAAAAAAAATGTTTCTTGATCATACAGTATGAGACGCCAATTCAGAGACCACTGGGTAAATATGTAAATATCACCAGGTGATTGACACTGGCCACCACTGTGAGGACCCCATATAACTCCACCTACTCCAGTAAACCCCTGCGTCTCAGTCACTGGTTTTGACAACTTGGCTGTTGGAGCCAGAGTCCTGAAGGACACGGGTATTTTGGACTCTGTCATTCCCACCTCTTATTAGGTGTATCATACTCTATGGCTATTGAGTGATCTATTTTAATAAATTTGTGCTTGGAGTTAAAGGAGAACTATGGGGTTAGGGCTTTTCCCCCATAGTTCTCCGAGTAACGGGAGGACACAAACTAGCGTCCTCCCGTCACCCTAAGGTCAGTATACCGCGGTCGCGGTATACTGCGGCGCGCAGCTGAAGCGGATCCCGACAATTATGTCTAGATCCGCCCAGCTGCGTGAGTGACAGCTGGCTCTGCCTCTAGATAGTCAGCGCTGGAGGATTGGGGAGGGGGAATCAAGCCCCTCCCCTGTCATGGCAGAGAGCAGTGACAGGATCGAGAAATGAGCGAACCCCGGTATGTGTTCACTTCCCGATCTACTAAGCCGACCTGTGACAGTCTCATTGTCACAAGTCGGCTAGAACTATGAGGTGAGTGAAAAGCACTCGCCTCATAGTTCTCCTTTAAGAACTATGGGGTAAGTGTTGTTCCTCATAGTTCTCTTTAGGGTCATGGGAGGACATATACTAGCATCATCCCGACCCAAAGCTCACTATATCGCGAGCTTCAGCTCGCCATAAACAGACTGCCGGGATGGATCACGACAATGTTGTCTAGATCCACGCAGCTGCCTGAGTGACAGCTGGCTTTGCCTATCTAGAGGCAGAGCCAGCTGTGCCCGCCCCCTCCCCCATCCATTCCTTCAGTCAGCGCTGGAGGATCGGAGAGGGGAATCCCTGCAGGGAGCCGTGATTGAGAGTCACGGCTCTCTGCAGGGAGATCGAGAAGTGAGCAAGCGACGGTATGTGTTTGCTCACTTCCCGATCCATTGCGCCGACCTGTGACCGTTTCATTGTCGCACGTCGGCTCGTCTTCAAATTGCAATAGCAGGCTGCTATTGCACCTGAGAGTTCTTTCGGATCCGCTTCTCTGCTCAGTGAGCGGGTGCAATAGCCAGCCTGCTATTGCAATTTGAAAAAACCAATAGCAGGCTGGCTATTGCTCCTCGTTTACATTCTGCTGCTGGCCGACAGCAAGATATAAGCAAATAAATTTAACTGCTAACTAAATTCTTTAACAAAATTTTTCAGTATAGAAGTTATCAAGCAACTGACCAAAAAATCGAGGACCTATTATATCTCCGATTTTTTTTTTTTTTTTTTTTTGCATTTTTTTTTTTTTTTTTTGCTGGTTGCTTGAGTGCCAGTTGCCTCAAATTCCTTGGTTCGTACCTTCATTCAGAGCGTTTTACATGTTTCTCTTCCAGTCAAGTCTCCTTTACCTCCCTGGGACTTTAGTTCTTACAGAATTCTCCTTTTGAGTATTCGTGATTTCCCTTTACTAATTTTGTCACAGAAGGTGGCCTTTTTAATTGCCATTATATCTGCTCAGAGTTTTGGAATTTGCTGCCTTTTAGAAATTTGTGAACCTCCTTTTTTGATTTTGCATAAAGGTAAGGTAGTTCTTCATACTAGACATCCTTTCTTTCTAAGGAAGTATCTGATTTCCATCTAAATGAGGATGTTCTAGCCTAATTTTATCCTCATCTGATACATTCTAATGAAATTGCGCTTCACTGTCTGGATGAAGTTAGGGCCGTGTGAGTTTGGCTACTATTGAATCTTTCTAAGTCATATTCTCTCTTTGTGATTACTGATGGCCCACGGAAAGGAGAAGCGGCTTCTACAGATACCATTTCTTGTTGGGTCGGACAAGTTATTTAGGCTTATGCTCTTATAGGACAATCTCCATCTTTTCTGGTTATAGCTCATTCTACTCGTGCTGTTAGCACATCATGGGCTTTTGCAATATTAAGCTCCTGTTTCTCGAGTCTGTAAGACAGCTACCTGGTTGTCTGTATACATCTGCGGATGTTTCCTTTGCCCGCAAAGTTTTACAGGTGATTGTTTAGTTTGTGTCCTGGGTTTTTTTTTTTTAAATTGTTCCCACCCCTTGGTGGATACTGCTTTGAGACGTCCCATCGGTACAGAGATCAAGATCTCTGCATTCATTGCAGCATACAACTCCCTGATTCCTTTGTCTTTTTCTGCGTTCTACTGCTTTGTGTCTGAGCTGCCTTAAATTATGGTGTGGCCACCAGCAGGAGCTACCCCAGGGCTGAACTTTTTTGTGCCTAGTGTTGTCCTCCTGCAAGTGGCAGTATAACCCATTGGTACAGAGTTCAAGGTCTCTGCTGCGTCCCTCAATGAACACAGAAAAAGATTTTACAGTTGAGTAGAAAAAAAATTAAACATTTTCCTTCTCCCAGCAGGTCTTTAAGGGATCTGGCCTTGCTGTCCGTGTTAAAGGTTTAGGGTTCTGTGGTTACCTGCAAGCTACTACTGTGGTTAGATTCTTGTGCAAAGAGATTTAAGTGGGGCTAAGTTACATAGTTACATAGTATTTGGGGTTGAATAAAGATATACGTCCATCAAATCCAACCCATATAGGTCCACGCATCATCTCATTCTTAGGGATACTGGTATCCCTGGATATTACGGTCCCTCAAGAAATTGTCCAAAGTTTCTTGAACAAATCTACACTCTTGGCTGAAATCACTGCCGATGGCAGTGAGTTCCAGACCTTAACCGCTCTTACTGTAAAGAACCCTCTTCGCTCATTGTGCTGGAATTTTTTCTCCACCAACTTTAGGTGGTGGCCTCTAGTCTTTGTAATGGAGTTAATCTTAAAGAGTTTGTTGCCAATGTTGCTGTCACCATTGAACATCTTGTACATAAAAAATAATATCCCCCCTTAATCTCCTTAATACAGGACAAGACCCTGCTAGCTTTGTTTACCGCAGCTTGGCACTGCAAGCTACCATTCAGTTTGTGGTCTACAATGACCCCCAAATCTTTTTCTATTTTTGACTTCCCTAGCGGCATACCCATGATGGTATAGCCCATTTGTTTATTTTTATTTCCAAAGTGCATTACTTTGCATTTATCGACATTAAACCTCATCTGCCATAGTATTGCCCACTCCCCTATTTTATCCAGGTCCTCCTGCAATGTCACAATCTAGGCTTAGTTCCCTAAGTACCTTGGGGTGAAGGTTATCTGGTCCAACTGCTTTATTTGCATTGAGCATTTTAAGTCTTTGTTCTATTCCACTTTCCGTCAACCATTGTGGTATATTATCGGTTGAACTATGTGTTTTATCACGTACGTCGAACCCGTTTCCCTCCTGAGTGTAATTTGCTTCTTTGTGTTCAACCTAGTGGTAGGGCATATACCAAATGAAGGTGCCACTAATCTACTGAAGAATTTTACGGAGTACAAAAGTCCCCACAATGCACACTGCGACAACAATGTCCCCCAACTTTCTGCCCAACTTCTGTGTTGTCATCTGTCAAAGTGAGGAGGAATCTTCCCAACAGGGCCACAAACCGCAATAATCTCTGACAGGTTCCAACACCACCCTAGTCTATTCAAAACAAGTTTAAATATTTTGATATCTTTTATTTTGAAAGTCCGTTAACGTTCTTTTTTTTTTTTTCCTTTCCAGAACAGAAGAGTGCATCAGTTCAAAAGAAGATCCATGTTTAGGTCCACCTTGGAAAAATCGGGAGTGTAAAGCTGCACTTCACACTATTAATGCCAACGATGTAGCACTTGTAGTTTACGGACTTCCAAAAAACCACTCTGCTAGCAGTAATGTTCTTTTCAGTCAGTGCCATTCAGCTCAAAAATAAGTTGACTGAGGGACCTATTTATAAATCTTCCGCCCAGCCGTACGCTGGACAAATGCTGTTTGCACCACTAGATAAGGCCGAGGAGCATAGAAATTGCTGCTGAACTGAAGATTGATAAATTGGCCCCTTAGTGTGGTGATGTACTGTGATACACTTTATTTTGCCTACTCTTTAGGGGTGTTGGTTTTAAGTTGTTAAAATTTTGTTTTTTGTCACGTTTGACACAATTTTTTTCCACGTTTGGCTTGACACAATTTTTGTCACCTTTGACACAATTTTTGTCACATTTGACACAATCTTAAAGTATATTTAATCCATTGTTAACACCGTTTTTCATGTGACACTTTACTCAAGCATATTTTCTTGTTTTTTTAAATTGTTCTTGTGTTATCGCTGTTTTTCAGAGCCAAATACTTTAGCGTGTTCATGTTTGATTTGGTTTATGCCCTGTTATTTCACGCTTGATAGTGTGATGCTCACATCGTTGCGTGTATTGTCCCCAGAGATTTTGTTTTATGCACCCACTTAATACCATTCACTTGTGTATTGTCCCAATTGAGGTTTGTTTTAAGCACCTATGTAAACTTTTCACTTGTGTATTGTCCTTATAGGTTTTATGTTAGGCTTTTTGGTTCTGTTGGAGTAACAGCTAGTTTTGGAGTGTGTACTAAATATCACACATGCCTGTCACAGTTTTAAATGACATTATTCTGTGTAATTTATAGGGGTTTGGTGCACTGAGTGACTTGTCAGAATGGTAAATGCCAGATTTGTGTACCCAACTGAATGTCTGCAGCTAAAGAACACGTAACGGAAGTAATCTAGTCCTTGGCAATTTCCACAACATGGAAAATTCCAAAACATGACTAAATTCTGTGATTGGCTTTCTGTTTCCCAATAGCTGTAATGGCTAAATAGACAGCAATTAAGCAGAAAATTGGTTCTACTGCACCATGGAAACTAATTGACAATTCATTTTCCATAGAAAGTATACCTGAAAGTAAGAAAATACAGAAGACATTCTATATTTATAATTTTAAAGGCCAAATTCTTTTGGCCAATATTGACTTAGATGCTAAAACACCTGTTTAGACTATAAACACCTTTTAGTGCCAGTGGGGTATTTCCACAGCCACAGTTTGATGCTCTGAGTCTACACAGCCTTTAATCACTTTGTAGTGTATTTGGTTTTAAGTGGGTTTTGGCCTAAATGGTGTGCTTCTCACCTTATTTTGGCGGTGTTTTCCTGTTCAGTTACCATTGGTTAGATAGCTTTTAAGATTTTTTACATGCATGATCTTGGAATGAAGAGTGAAGTGTACTATAAACGAAGTAGCTTGACTGCAGAACCAAGTGTTCATGGTCACTTCTAACTTTTCAAAGGGCGTGCATTTTGTATCCTGCATAGCAGCTGCAAATTATGTAGATTTTAATTGGATTTTACAGTACTCTGCTTTTTTCTAAATTTTTTGAAGTATACCCATTTAAAAAATTTAACATTTTATATTCACTTTTTTAAGATGAAGACAATGGTCGTATGCAAAGAGCATATACTACAGTTGTCTAATTATTGCCCCAAAACGATGGCGTTCCATTTCTTCCAGCAAGGGTAAACAGTCTTACCAAATTGACATATTGGTACACAAGAAGTATTACATTCCTGTTTTAGAAGTTACAGGGCCATAGGTTTCATCTCTGCTGTGGCATTACTTCAAAGTTGACTTGTCAATATGATATAGTATTGTACATGATGTGGCTCTACACAGCAAGCACCTGTCAGTGGCTGAACATGCCTGATGTCCTCACCAGTGTTCTAGATGTATTTAATTTAACATGTATGGTAGCGCTGGACTATCACCCATTGCCCCATGCATATGTATTACCTTTACTGGTTAAAGGGAGTGTGTGGTAGGAGACAGGAACACTAAAAATGCAACTGAAGCCATTTTTTTTGGTTTTGGATTGAGTGCAGGGATTAGAACACCTGACAGGTTTTATTGCTCAGTCTCTGTTTGGGAAATTCTTTGCCTTCGTGACTTTTGTGTTATCACCAGAACAGAAAAATTTGGGATTCTTCAATGGAGACACTAGTTCTGATGACTGTTGACCACCATGGAATTTCCTCACTTTGGAGAGGTGCTGTGGCTATCGGACAGCAAATGAAAGGAAATC
Source organism: Nanorana parkeri (assembly GCF_000935625.1). NCBI lineage: Eukaryota > Metazoa > Chordata > Amphibia > Anura > Dicroglossidae > Nanorana > Nanorana parkeri. Next base: position 1,666,760 of record NW_017306272.1, read on the forward strand.
TCCCCAATTGGACCAAGATGGCAAAAAAGCTGACTGGGTTACAACCTTCCCTTACACTTTCCTAAACTAAAAAAAAATGTTTGCTTCAGTTCTACTTTAACTCATCAAGGAAATGTTACAGCTTTCCAGGGTTTGGTGCAGGCAACATTCTTAGGAAGGCATCTAAAAATGTGATTGCACTGTACAGTGCTGCAGACTGTTCAATATCTTTTATACAAACATGTTTTAAAGGGGACCTCCAGTTGACTGGCAGTCTCGTGTAGTAACATGTACTGCTTCTTACAGCCATACATATGTCAGAAATGTTCTCTTGTAACCTATTACCTAGATACTGTTTGGGATATTATGGGACTGGGAGGGCTGGGATTGTTTTGTAACTAACATCTTGTATGAACAATGTATAGCCACATAATAAAGAAAATTTAATTTGGCTGGTCAGTTTTTGTCTTTACACTTAAGATGTGAAAGTGTGGTATTTCTGCATAAACCTTTCACCTTGCATGATCTGCTTTGATACTTGTATGGTGTTAGATGACTTGTTTTACTTAAAGGAGAACCATGGGGTTAGGGTTTTCCCCCATAGTTCTCCTAAGAGTAACGGGAAGACACAAACTACCGTCCTCCCGTAACCCAAAGCTCAGTATACTGCGAGCTACAGCTCGTGGTATACTGAGACGCCGGAGTGGATCCTGACTTATGTCTGGATCCACCCAGCTGCGTGAGTGACAGCTGCCTCTGCCTATCTAGAGGCAGAGCCAGCTGTACCCTCCCCTGTCCGTTCCGCCAGTCAGCGCTGGAGGATCGGACAGCGGCGGGGGAATCCAGTCCCTCCCGGCTCTCTGCCGGCACAGGATCGAGAAGTGAGTGAGCACCTGTATGTGTTCGCTCACTTCCCGATTTACTGAGCTGACCTGTGACAGTTTCATTGTCACAGGTCGGCTAGAACTATGAGGCTGAGTGAAAATCACTCACCTCATAGTTCTATTTTTAAGGATTATAAACTCCAGGTTTTAAGCCAATCAAAGGTTTTAAGTAAAACACAGAAAAAAATGTTGTGGGTCACCTCCACCCTGGCTCGTTGCATTGATCTCTCCCCCTAATATGTAATGTATAGGCAAAAAAGTGGAGGAAAGGGTTTGTGGAGAGATATAGCAAACCATGCGTAAAACTATATCAAATTATTGTACATAAAATTAATTGCAGTAAAAACATTGCTTGGTCATTACAGTTGATGAAACTTATAGATAGCATTATTACATACATACATGAATGCATGTCAGGCTCGGTGAGCACTTGGCGATGAAAGGCCAAGGGGACAGAGGAATGAAGTCCAGAGGAGAATTCAACGATCTCAGCCCCCCACGCTCAGCACCATGTGAGGCATCCAATCCCCCAACATGGACATGCACCCTCGTATTCATGTGTTAAATGTCAACCCATCCACTGGACATATTGCATATCAACGCTATAGCAATAGATACAGTAGTGTGGTGTTCCCCCACTTACTATAGGCATTACATCAAAATGGGCATGCCCAAATGTGATGATATACAATGCAAACAATTTCATTTCCATTTTTTTAATAGACTAATTTGATCCCCTGAGGAAGCTTAAGTGCGAAACGCGTAGGGAATAATTATGTTGGGAATAATCAGGTTGGGACAAAGTATCTGAAATACAGTTTGAAGAACACACCAATGAATTGATCATTTGGAACAAATCATGGCTTATATGTTTAAGAATTTAACAAATTAATTTATGTATGTCAGGCTAATTAATGAGAAGGGATGAATCTAGTTGGGCAATAATGGGGATACTGCAGTCATGTATGTATGTAATAATGCTATCTATAAGTTTCATCAACTGTAAGGTCCAAGCAATGTTTTTACTGCAATTCATTTTATGTACAATAATTTGATATAGTTTTACGCATGGTTTGATATATCTCTCCACAAACCCTTTCCGCCACTTTTTTGCCTAAAGGTTTTAAGTTAGCCAGTGTCTTAATAGCTTCCAATCCCTGTGCCAAGTGTTCAATACAGAAAATAAAGGGAGCTCCCCCTTCATGGGTCTCACGGTAGTAAAAGTGGCCAGAGGTTCTGATCTTCCTCACTTTTTGAAACCAATATTTGGAATTCTACTAATAACAGTCAGCATTGGTCTTTGCTCAACTGAGTTTGGAAATCTAACAAACTAATTGAAAGATTCTGCTGTCAGGCTTTCAACATCAGCATGGACACCAAATATTTTTTTTTCTTGTCCACTGAGGGGGCACAGGAACTCATTTACTGTCGGTTTATACTGCCTCCTACAGGGGGATTGGACACTAGCAAACAAAGGCTTAGGCTAACACAGGATAACCTCCTACCAGCATGCCCAGGTTTTTTGCCTGTGTCCTAGGTGGGAGGGCATCTTTTTTAAGCCCTGCCTATTTTTGCTATCATTTTATTTCCTTTACGCAACTCCTTGTTGGTTTTCTCAGTTGTACCCATATGATGCAGCTGTCCTCAGCCTGGCTTTGAAGTGCTGCATCCAGACCTCACTGAATTGGATGTTGTGGTGTTGGCTTGGAAGTGACCTTCCATGTAAGGCACTTTCTAGACCCCATTGTGGTAGCCATCGAGCACTTTCCAAGTCTAGAGCTGTTGGCATCGCCTGTCGCTGAAGACTCACTCCATGAGTAGATGGGTCAGGCTGAGCACCAGGAGCGTCCTCATTTATTTTGGTTGGATGCCTTTAAATGTTCTCACTTTCCACTGGTTTCCATTGCGGAAGGGATGTTGGGTGCTGTCATCAGCTGGGAGTAGTGTTGCATGCTCTTTCCTGTTCGGTGTCAAGAAACCATCTCCCTGCTGCTTTGCAAAAGAGCCAGGTGGAACTCCAATATCCAGTCTGTTCCTGGATATGTAATCTTTAAATTAGTTTGTTGGATTTCCGAACTCAGTTGAGTAAAGCAGGTAAAGACCAGCAATAACTAATGCTGACTGTTATAAGTAGAATTCCAAATACTGGTTTCCAAAAGTGAGGAAGATCAGAACGACTGGCCAAGCTTTTATTACTGTGAAAATGGAAAGTTCAAACCAGAGTGCAAAACTTGTGGGGTAGGTGATTTAAAACATGAGTGCTGGTAAATGTACTAAAATTGGAATTAAACAATTGCATAAATAAAAATGTTAATAAAATGCACTCACTTACATTTGTACTGGAGAGGGCTGTGGGAAAGGTAACCTCACAGGAGGATCGAGTGGTCCAGGATCAGGGGCTGGAGAAAATCCGGACGGTGCCGGCTGTTGTTGGAGAGTAAAGAACTGGGAGGCGAGACATCTGTATGGACTGGAGTCGGGACACTGTGATGTTGGATATGGGTCACTGGTGCTTCAGCTGTGCAAACACCTGTCCCTGCAGCTGACAGGATGGTGTTTGAACAGAGAGCGGTCCTGTCTCTGGAAGTCGCGTGGTAGCGGTGCATGTAGCGTCTGGCCGTGCGTGCGGGAGAACTGTTAAAAAAAAAAAAGCTGTGAAGGGCAGCTTGCTATACGAGTCAGGGGTAGAGAAGGGACTTGTGAGACACCGGGGAGCGACGCGTTTTGAGGAAGCCTCTTTCTCAAGCTCCAGCGGTGTGCGAACAGAGACAGGACCGTTCTCTGTTCAAACACCGTGCTGTCAGCTGCAGGGACAGGTGTTTGCACAGCCAAAGCACCAGTGACCCATAGCCAACATCACAGTGTCCCGACTCCGGTCCGTACAGAAGTCACACGGACAGTCTCTGTACTGTCTCGCCTCCCAGTTCTTTACTCTCCAATAACAGCCAGCACCGTCCGAGTTTTCTGCAGCCCCTGACCACTCGATCCTCCTGTGAGGCTACCTTTCCCACGGCCCTCTCCAGTACAAATGTAAGTGAGTGCATTTTAATAACATTTTTATTTATACAATTGTTTATTCCGATTTTAGTACATTTACCAGCACTCATGTTTTAAATCACCTACTCCACAAGTTTTGCGCCCTGGTTTGAACTTTCCATTTTTTAGCAAGCACAGGTCCTCCTACTGTTTTTCAGGGCAGCATACTGTTCACACCGAGCCCCCCTTCAGAGAGCGCTGTTTGTTCACTTGTACCTATTTTATTACTGTGAGACCCATGAAGGGGGAGCTCCCTTTATTTTCTGTATTGAACACTTGGCACAGGGATGGGATGCTATTAGACGTTGGCTAACTTAAAACCTTTTGATTGGCTTAAAACCTGATGGAGTTTATAATCCTTAAGTAAAACAAGTCATCCACGTATTAAATTCAGAATCGTTTCTTTTTACTATCACCATATAAGTATCAAAGTACATCAGGCAAGGTGAAAGGTTTATGCAGAAACACCACACTTTCACATCTTAGTATTAACTCCTTGATGCCTAGATTAATAATTTTAATTATATATTTAAAAAAAAACATTGTGTGTTTTGGCTATCAAGCAGTTACTAAATTAAGTGGACATTGTTGATTTGAATACAGCATATACAATCCATCTATATATATATATATATATAGCTATGATGCAAATTAGTGACATTAGGCATATTAGTAATAAAACATTTTTTTTGCTCAGTGCCTTCACTAAACAATTCAAATTACAAAAATGATCAAAAATAAATAAATTGAGTGTCATGAAATTAACAAGTCACATGAGAAGAAATGGTTTTACTGGTGGAGTTCTCCAAAGCAGTTTTTGGTCGAGGCACAGGTCAACATTGCACTTGGAACATTTGATTAGTCTGGTCCTTACAATTTGGGCATTTGCACTGTTGCGGTCCACGTTCAACTACTGGCCAGTGACCCACAGTATCTTAACAGACTTCCACTGGTGGAATAGCCTCAGCTGCACCTTGATAGTTCTTTTTGAAATCCTGTTCAACACCACATGAAGGGCGCCCCCTCTGTCTTGCCATATGCATGCAAAGTGCCTGTGCAATTGATGTTCTAAAAGCAAGGAAATCCTTCTTTCTTGGACCTTCCATTGAGTTACAATCAGATCGATACAATAACCAACTGTTGCCTATTACCATATCGACAAAATGAAAGAAAAGCTTATGATAATATTTTTGCGATCTTATCTGAATGCGGTAGTATGTTATAAGTGTGTCAAGAGCATCAACCCCACCCAAAAGTTATTTTGACATTTATTCTTGAAATTAATGACAAACTGCTATAATCATAGCAGTTTATTCAAAAATAATGTATTCAATAACTTTGCATGCAACGACTTTTTACGTAATCAAGCAGATTACACCTAAATAGCATTGTTCATATGCAGCCATAACTGCCTTAATGTCGCGATAAAGCGAAATCTGCACGTAACTCACATGGAGTTTACCCCAATTTATAAGCTGTAGCAACAAACAAGCTGTTGCGTATTTTTATCTCACAAAACGTACCTAAAATTTAGACAATTTTCTCAAAATTAGCCGTCGGCAGCCATGTGCACCACTGCGCTGACGCTTTGCTTACTTCAAGCAGATGTAGCTAACTACTACTGTGACAGGGCGATCAGTGCTCCCAAAGCAATCTGGTACGTTTTGAATACTAATAAACTGGCATTGGCGGAATATACATGCCACCTCGGCTGCATTCAGGCCGGCAGGGGTTTGATGTGACAACCGTCATCAAGGGGTTAAAGTGTATTTCCACTTTTTCAGCCAAATTGGGATACCTATTTTATATTTGCTACATGTTCCCAGTCACATACCATTAAGCTAAAACAAAAGTATTTAAAAATGTTTATTGCAGTTGTAATTGCCCTTAGGGTTTCTTAAGGGTTAACATTTCTGCTTGCTGCTTTTGTAGAGTTAGGAGGAAGGGTGAGGGACTTCTCCATTGTATGTTAATAAAGTTAAGAAAATAAACAATCCTCAATTTTAGTCTTTCTATAAGGACAGATCACTGCAAAGGTGCTGAGAAAAACCTGGAATCAGCCATGTTGCCTGCTGCAACAAAACTTCTAAAAGGTAACCGGAAAATTGTATTCATACTTACCAGCAATTTTCCTGTCTAGCTCCATGGCAGCACACAATGGGTTAATCCCCTCTCTCCTCCCACTTATTAGGATCGTAACTATAAAATTCTCAGCCCACTGTTCCATAACTATCCGACTGCCCGGGCGGGAATTGTGCTGCCATGGAGCTAGACAGGAAAGAAAAATTGCTGGTAAGTATGAATACAGTTTTATGTCAGCACACAATAGGAAATAACTCGCAAAAAAAACACGGCGGGGGGAGAATGCCAATCAATATTTAATTAGAGTTTGTCGCAGCAGAATTCACAGCACGGCCAAATTCAAGTGTAGTTAGCGCTGCTGGGTCTACACAATAATGGGACATGAAGGTATAAACCAATGACCACGTGGCAGCCTTACAAAATGTCTCCATAGACACTCGGCCTGCCGTATATGATGATCGGTGGCACGTATATCCAAGCAATGTACTTGTACACCCTCCGCAGACTGGAAGGTAGGTAAGACAATTTCTTGTCTCGTGGAAATCTGATACGATCTTTGGGACAAATCCGAGCATTGGTACCATGACCACTCAGTCAGCAAAAAAGGTAGTGAAAGGTTCCTGGAACCCCAATGTTGCCAGTTCAGAGATCCTCCTGGCTGAAGTTATTGCCACTAGAAAGGACACCTTCAAGGTGATGTGCCAGAGGGATATTGGGCCCTTAAAGGTATCGAAGGCCAAGAAGTCCAGAACTAAAGGCAGATCCCATTTGGGAAACAGCAGCTTCCTAGGTGGTTTCACTCTGATGAGGGCCTTGAAGAATTGCTCAATCAGACTGTCGGATGCCAGCCTGATTCCTGTGAAGGCCGAAATCGCAGACACTTGCCCTTTGAGGTTGTTCAATCTCAGACCCATTTCCAACCGGATTTGAAGGAACTCCAACACCTGAGAGATCTGAGGGACTAGCTTCGAAGCCCTGAGATGAAGCGAATTTCTGGAACTTGTTCCATACTCTTATTGTACGTGCGATTCGTACTGTGTTTTCTGGAGCATAACAGTGTGTTGATTACTGTAGCTGAACACCCCAAACTCAAGAGCCTTCTCTCAATATCCAGGCTGTCAAACAAAGCCTGACTGGGGCAGGGTGGAGGATTGGGCCCTGAGATAGGAGATTCGTCAAGGCCAACAATGGCAACGGAGTCCGCAAATTCAATTGGAGGAGCAGGGGATAGTTGGGGCCAGTTGGGAATGACTGCTATCACCATCACATCTTCCTTCTGGAACCTCCGCAGGAAGCTGAGTAGGAGGGAAGGCATAGGCAGTCCTAAATGACCATGTAGGCGTCCGTGGCAATCGCCAGCTGGCAAGGAAGTCTCGAGTAAAATTGCTCAATTTGCGGTTGGCAGGAGCTGCGAATAGACCCACCTCCGGATAAAAGGCCCAAACTGTTAACTGATGAAAAACTCGGGGAAGAAGGGACCACTTGTTGTCCAGTGTGACCCTGGGCAGGTAATCCACCTGGTGATTGGGGGGACCAGGTATATACACAGCTGACAGGTGAAGAAGGTGGCTAATGGCCCACTCTATGATTGGAGTCACCTCCTCCAACAATGACTGACTGCGAGTCCCTCCTTGTCTTCTGAAGTACGCTACCGCCATGGTGTTGTCTATCTTCAACAAAACCGACTTGCCCTGAATGAGACTGCGAAAAGCCAACAAGGCCTGAAACACCCACCTTAATTTGCAGAATATTGGAGATCTGTCCCTTCGCTGGGAAGGTCCACCGACCCTGGGCTACCTGGCCTGCACAGCTGGTGCCCCAGCCCGACTCGCTGGCATCCATCGAAACTATAACCCATGTCAGTGGAGATAGTGATTGGCACCGGAGAAGATTCTCTTTCAGCCACCAAAGGACACCTTCTTTCATCTGAGCCGTGACCTGGATCACCTGAGAGAGGTCCTTCGTCTCCCATTGCCTCAAAAAGCCTGTCTGAAAGGGGCAGGATCTCCACTGAGCCCACTTGATCATAGGTATAGTGGACTCCATGGTGCCAACCACTTGTAGGCACTGAGTGGCTAAGAGAAACTCAGACGACGGGACCAGGAACACCGCAGAACGACAGGAACCTTATCTGCAGGAAGGGACACAGAGTTCAGAACCGTATTTATCCTGGCTGCTAGATAAACCAGATCCTGTGTGGGAACGAGATGGATCAGCCACCCGAACTCTTCCAGTGTGGAAATCACCAGTACGAGATGCCTCAAAAGGTGTTCTTGACTTTGGTGTAAGAGGAGAATGTCGTCAAGATAGTGGTAGATGCGTACACCCTTTTCTCGTAGCAAGACAACTATGGCTAGAAGAACCTTTGAGAATACCCTCGGAGCGGTTGTTAGCCCGAAGGAAGGCAGACAAACTGATAATGAATACGGCCAATAGCAAAGCAGAGAAATCTTTGAAAAGAATACTGGATTGGGACGTGGGAATTGGCGTCCTTCAATTCAACAGAGAGCATCCAATCTGCTGGTTAAACAATCTTTAGAATAGTCTGTAGAGACTCCATTTTGAAGCTCTCCTTGATATAGCTGTTGAGATGTTTTAAATCTATCACTGGTCTCCAGTCCCCTGTCTTATTTTGTACCAGAAAAAGGGGCGAGGAAACGCCCGCAAACCTCTCTGGAAAGGGTACTGCCACAACCGCTCTTTGGGCTACTAAATTCTCCACATAAGAGAAGAGGATATCCCTCTGGACCTTGCAGGAGGGAATCTTTGTTGGAAAAAAATTGAACAAGGGGTTCTGTGAAACACCCAGCAATGTCTAACCAAAATTGTGTGCAGGACCCAACTGTCTTCAACGTTGTCCGTCCAGCTTTGCCGAAAGTCGGCTAATCTCGCACTGATCTGGAAATTCTGGATGGGCAAACCTTCAAAAGGGTTTCTGAGGCTCCTGCCTCGACCTAGATCCTTTCTTCTTGGAATTCGTAAAAGAGCCAGAAGGTCTCCAAGGCCTGCGAAATTCCCTACCGGGCCTATGAGACCTTGCCTCTTTCCCTCTATCCAATGCCGTTTTCCTAGAGAAGGCATTTCTCTGTTTTAACAACCTCCGATCTTGAGGTATGAAACCAGACGTCCCTCCTGTGGCCCTCAAAGGGAATTTTACACCACCACTGTTTGGAAGTGGGGTCCGGAGTCCAAGGTCTGAGCCAGAGTGCCCTACGTCCTGTTACAGCAGACAACATAATTCTAGATAGAGATCTTATAACATCCATGGAAGCTTCCGCAAAAAAATATATATAAAAAATATTTGTTTAGCAGATCTAAGATCTCGGATTTACCGACATCATTGGAAACTGCAGCTTCTGCGTTGTCTACCCAGGCTTCAAGGGCTTTGGAGGACGCAGCCATGGCAACAGTAGGTTTGTAAGCACCGCCTGCCAACAAATAGACCTTTTTAAGGTCTAGATCGCCTGTCAAGCACGTCCTTAAAGGTGATGGCATCATTGAGCAGTAAGGTGACATGCCTCTCAAGTCTCATTAGCACTGCGTCCACAACCAGGGACTCTTCCACATATTTAACCTCCTCCTTCCTGAAGGGATACAATTTGGAAAACCGATTACGAAAGAAAGATTTCCTTTCCACCTGACTCCACTCCTCTAAAATGATGTCTAATTTCATCCATAAAAGGGAGGGATAGTGTTTCTCTATTGACTTGTTTAAAGTATCTTCTCTTTTTCTCAGGCTGTGTCTTGGCATTTTCCCACAGAAGAGCCTGTCTAACTGCTTTCACAAAAGGTTATACAAGAGAGAAGTCAAAGCCATCAAATTGCTCACCTTCCTCCTCTGATGAAGAACCTGATTGGTCCTCAAGGGGATCATCTCTCCTGTAGGCCGATCTGGCCCCTGCGTACTGAACAGCGCCGGGTGTAGCCTGGGATTGAGAATGGATAGTAGTAGCAGCAGCGAACTCTTTAAGAGTGTCCTGAAAGACCTGCTTCATCATGGACAACACTTGATGATTATCAGCATCTTTTGGCCTTAGTAGCCTTCATAAAGCAACTCTCACGGGCTGTTTTGCCTAGCATGGCCACATTAGGAGAGGCCCAACATCCACCCAGTAGGGGTTGAGGATGGTGATGAGATTCTGGGTGGCGAGCAGTACTCTGATTTACAGAGGGAGAGCCATACCTTACCCTTCCACCATGATGGCAAGAATAACGCCTCTCCCTGGAAGGGGATCTTCGTTTTCTATTTGATGAAGTCTGACGGTCCCTCAAATGAATAGAGCTAGCTCTGGAAGAACTATAAAGAGACCAACAAACAATAGCAGCAATATAATCTGATAAAAACAAGGCATCCATTTAGATAGCCTAACCAATGGTAGAATAAGCAGTAGCATACTTTCTCTGTGTATGATGGTCTGTAGGGGTGGTCGGCAGATCTAAAGGCATGCCGTGGACAAATAGCAAGTTAACCACACACACCAGACCAGCAGCAGTATGTAGGCAGCAGATAAGACACCAAGAGTACTTGAGGCAAGGAGTGATGAAGTCAGCAGGAACGATATATGCAGGTGTACTAACCTCCAGAGATGGCCAGCAATACTGACATCCAGGAATTTAAATAGCACCACCACCGACACATAGCTCCGTCCCCTACGAACAGCCAATGGCTGCGGCCGTGCCTGCGCTTTGTACGTTTAGTTCCAGCCAGCACCACCGGAACAACCATGCTTGACCCCACACCTATCGCTTCAGATTCGAAGATCCACAAAGAAGCCCAGATGACCATCAGCAGGGCTCCCACTGGTCTCAGCCATTTAGACGAATAACAGGGGACCTCACCTCCTGCAGATGAACGAGGGTGGACAACAAGGAATTCATCCCTGTGAGGTATGCCACTACTGACAATCCTAAAGCAGGAGGGGAAAAAAAAGGAACAGTGGGCTGAGTCAGCTGGGCAAATTTTATAGTTACGATCCTAATAAGTGGGAGTAGAGAGGGGGAATAACCCCATTAGTGTGCTGACATGGAGCTGACGGGAAAGCAAGCTACCATTGCTACTATATATAGCATAGTGTATACAAAATGGTTGAAATTGCTACTTCTGTATGTCTTTAGATTAATTAACTGATTAATGTAATTGTGCAAGAATTTTGCTTTTGTAATGCATTGTGAGGGGTTTTGGGAAATTGTTAGTATTAAAATAACAAAACCTGCACTTTTGTTTATAAGCACTGGGTGGCAGCAGAGATGTGCTGGTTTTGGAAAGACTTTAAAGCAATAATGCTTTTCTTGTGTAAAGTAATACTGGTCATTTACCAATAGTGTAAATTTGTTTGTAGGCTAGTCAGACATCATATATCTATTCTCTGTGTGTGTATATATATATAGTGTGCTTG
>NW_017306272.1:1678160-1693001 GCF_000935625.1 Nanorana parkeri
AGCTATTACATTGTCTACCTGCCTAATATTGAGTAGGTCCATGTTTTGCCAACAGAACAACCCGGACTTGTCGATGTATGGATTCCACAAGCTCTCTGAAAGTATGCTGTGGTATCTGGCACCAAGTTGTCAGTAGCAGATCCTTTTAGTCCGGTAAGTTGCAAGCTAGGGCCTCCTTGGATCGGACTTATTTTTCCAACACATGACAGATGCTAGCTTGGATTAAGATCTGGGGAATTTGGGAGGCCAAGTCAACACCTTGAACTTGTGTTCCTCAAACCATTCTTGAACCATTTCTGCAGTGTGGCAGGGTACAATATCCTGCTGAAAGAGGCCTCTACCATCAGGGAAGGGTTTAGGTAGGTGGTATCATCAGAGAAACATCCACATGAATGATAGGACCCAAGTTTTCAGCAGAACATTGTCCAAAGCATCGTACTGCCTCTCCCAGCTTGCCTTCTTCGTATATTGTATCCTGGTGCCATCTCTTCCCCAGGTAAGTAACACACATGCACCCAGCCATCTACATGCTGTAAAGGGGATTCATCAGACCAGGCCACCTTCCATTATGTGCCCATTGTAGCTGCTTTTGGCAATGGGCACAGGCCAGTATGGGCACCCTGACCGGTCTGCGGCTACACAGCCCCATATGCAGAAACTGCTATGCACTGTGTAAAAACACCTTTCAGAACCACCATTCAATTTTTTCAGCAATTTGAGCTACAGTAGCTCTTCCTTTGGATTGGACTTCACGGGCCAGCCTTTGCTTCTCATGCGCATTAACCACTTGAAGACCGGGGTGTTAAACCCCCTTCCTGGCCAGGCCATTTTTCAGTATTCAGCGCTGCAGTACTTTGACTGACGTTTATTCAGTCATGCAATGCTGTACTGAAACTAATTTTATACCATTTTCGGGGGCCGCATAGAGCTTTCTTTTGGTGGTGTTTAATCACCACTGGGGTTTTTATGTTTTACTATAACAAAAAAGTACCCTAAATTTTGAAGAAAAAAAAAAGTTTCCCTATGAAATGTTAGGAAACATTTATTATCACCCCAATTTTTGGTAAAATATAAAAGACGGGGTCACGTGGGGTAAATACATACAAAACAGAAAAAAATGGTCACCGGCACTCCAAGTTTTCTTCAAAATTAAATCCTTTTATTCATTCTTGCAGGTCATATCACCATGCGTGGCAATGTTTTGGAACCTGTACAGTGCCTTCATCAGGTAAACAAAAGTGATAAGAGTACAGAAAAAGAGTTCTGACAATATATACACCAGTGCAATGTGTTTTGATTGGTTGATGAGTTAGTGCACTGGTGTATGTATTGTCAACACTTTTCCTGTACTCCCTGATAAAGGGACCGGACAGGTTCTGAAACGTTGCCACACATGGTGATATGACCTGCAAGAATGAATAAAAGGATTTCGTTTTGAAGAAAACTTGGAGTGCTGTTGACCATTTTTTCTGTTTTGCAAGTATTTGGCGGCGCCATCCTCGGCCACTTCAGCACCTCCCCACATTATATGGGGCTTCTAGGTCAGGTGTGCGGTGGGACTCTATTTGATGTCGAGCAAATAGACACCAAACATGTCAAGCTGTGAAATTGCACAGCTTAAAAAAAAAAAAAGACCTGATTCTGGTTTGGGTGGAACTCCTGCCCCGTTCCCCATGCACATGCCAAGTGTGGAAATTTGGCAGGTAGACTCCCACAGTCATCAACTTGACCCTGGAGAATGGTCAAATCAACTAGAGGTGTTTTAAGCCCTTAACACTGTACGTGTTCAGGTGCAAAAACAAACTAGATTCTCACCAGGACCAGGGATCCCCGAGCCTCCACAGTGGATGCCTTGTTGACTCACTGGAATCAGTTCAGCCTAATCTATCCCTTCCCTTTGGAACTCATAGAAGGCATTCTGGTGATCTTCTTTGCTCCCAACTGGCTCAGGAAATCAGGTAGGCGAATGTAGTTAAACTTCTAGCAGATGCTCCATGGGCACTTCTGGATGATCCAGACCTCCTGTCCTCCACAAAGACTGGTAATCCACCCTGCTTCTCAGCGGCTGCCTTTAACAAACTGGCCATTTGAAGCCCAGGGCCTGAAGGACAGAGGTATTTGGACTCTTTCCTACAATCCTAAAAGCTGAACAATTTGATTGGATGCAGGCATTGTCCAGGTATTTTGAGAGCCATCGGGGCAGACTAGCAAGAAACTGAAGCTTGGCCCAGTGGGAGATTCCTCCATCCGCACAGCTTAGCGTAGATGGAGGAATTTGTTGCACTTTTTCCATCTAACCATTGTGAGGATTAGCTCCAAACGGTAGCACATTAAGGACACCGCCACTCGCTTTTCACTTCTTAAGGGTTTCTTTGCCCACTTTTATTAACACACAACTCAAAAGAAAAGCCCACACAGGTGTTCCCTCGCAGTGGTTTTCAAACATAAAGTACCATTTTCTTATCAAACAAGCATTTTTCAGTCTCACCGACTTCAGGTGGCTATGTTACCTCAAAACTTCTGGATGCACAGGCTGTATTCAAGGCCTGGCCACACAGGCTTATCTTTTGCCACACAGGCAGCTTTTCACTGTACAGGTGAACTGCTCCCCAGTCTGCTAGACTCACAGACTGGTTCCAGGGTGGAGCCCTCCTGACTCCTGGAGATACCTCCTCTGCCACCCAGGTGGACCCACTCACTTAGCCTGGGATATCTTATTGAGGCTTTAATGAGCCAGCTTTCTTCAGCTGGGCTGGTTACCTCGAGGCCTTCAACACTCTCAATACCTCCCCCTAGAGTAAGAACCTAAGCCTGCCTGTAACTGGGCCATACAAATCTGCCATTCTGGCTATACCCAGACATCCCCATCTGCTTGCTGCCACATCAGCTTTAGACAGAAAATCTGTTTTTCTGCATCTTCCCTCTGCTACCCTTGAGCTTTCAGTATAACTCATATTTGCCTACAACCCTGCTCATCTGAGATCTTCACTGTGTGGCCTGCCTAGCGCTACATAGCTTCTTCCCAAGATCACCACAATTCTGCAGGTGGGGGTACTGTTCTGAATTCTCAAAATTTTGAGTAGAGCAGCATCAGACAGGCCACACTGTAAATATTGGTGTATGTACTAATGTATGTATGTGGTTGAAAGAAGTTATGATTAATTATGGAAGCATTGTGTAGGAGATGCAGAAACGCATACGTAAAGTTTATCCTTTTAATTAATGTGATGCAGTTCCTCATAACACTTTGGTAAGTAAACAACGATGCAGATGACTCAGAATCATTTTGAAACTTGTGTTTCCTATTTTTTAAAATAGTGACAATATTGAGATGGCCAACAGGTTCTCAATAAAAAAATGTATTTGTAGAGATCTATGGAAATACCAATATCTGATTCTTAATGGACAGTATAGACATAAAGGAACATAATGAGGAATACTGTTTACAAGATTGTCTTTGCCTTGCTTACATGTTTTAAACCCACCCCCCCCCCCCCCCCAATTAAAAGCATTGTTTTTCTAAAGTGTCCTCAGGACAGATCAGACTGCTATGGATAGATAAATACATGGCACTAGTGCCTGCTTTATTCCATTTACTGCTATTGTGGACTAACTGTGGATATACTGGTCTTGGTCCATCATTACTAGCTTAATTTTAGGAAAAAAATAAGCTAGTACTTTTTATGATTAACATAGTTTTTTGTGATTAAATTAGTGTTCCTACTGCCTGAGGGTAGTTTAGAGTTTACTAGTTGTGGAGCTCCTTGTTTCTAAAAAAACTGGGCGCATGCATTTCAGTTGTGGATGGGAACCGGGGAGCCTGGCCATTGTGCTGTATAGCAATCTAATCTCCACCTTGACACATGACAGATTTTTTGCAAATGTAGACAGCAACAAAACATGAGGTGCCCACCCTTCCCTATGGTGGCCAATTGAATGTTTTTTGTTAAACTTATACAGGAAAACTGCATTCTTAAAAGAAAGTTCGGTTATCCACTTGTCCTCCCCCATTTAATCTGCACTAACATCCCAACCCCAGATTCATACTTAAGGTGCCCATACACTTTACAACCCTTGCAAGACTTTTGTCTTGCGAAGGTTGTAAAGTACTTAAAAAAACTTACGATCTGCCCATCTTGGACAGGCAGATCGTACTTGCGATCATCGCAAGCCCGCCCCCCTGAGGGGCGGGCTTACGATGACTGCAATGAGGGGCGGGCTTACGATGACTGCAAACGGGCTGTGTGCGCGTGCGCCCCCCGGCCCGTTCAGCAGTTGTCGAACCAGCAGGCCACTAACCTTTAAGGTGCCCATACACTGCTCGATTCTCGTACGAGAATCGCGGGAAATCCCGCGATCGTACGAGAATCGAGCAGTGTGAACGAAGACGTGCAACCGTTTCTACTGTAATGTCGCACGTCTTTTGTCTAAGGAGCATGCTAGAAAACCAGTCAAGAATCGTACGATTTTCAGCTGGTTTGAACGGTGCTCGGGAGACAAATGCCGAATGGGCCGGTGTGCGCACGCGCACACTGCCCGTTCAGCATTACAGTCAACGGAAGCCCGTCCCTCAGGGGGGCGGGCTTGCGATGATCGAGAGTATGATCTACCTGCCCAAGATGGGCAGATCGTACGTTTTTTTAATCACTTTACAACCATCGCAAGACTAAGGTCTTGTGATGGTTGTACAGTGTATGGCCACCTTTACACCTGTAGCAAAGCCACATCTTGTGCAATGTTTACTTCACCTCGGGAACAAATCCTCCTCAAAGCTTGCCACACCTGTGCACTGAGCCCTCATAGGCAGATATTGGGCTAAGTACACTGGTGTGGCCAGCTCTGAAGATTTCTCCTGGATGTGGTATAAACATTGGCCAGCATGTGGTTCTGTTACAGGGGTAATTGTGAAGGGGGGGTGGGGAATGTTAGTCCAGGAAAAAGGTTTATTAACCCTTGCAGTGGGGCTACCCCTGCACTGCAGGGGTGGAAATAGAGGAAATTTCAAATTAGATGATGACTGTGATTCTAAATGACTTCCTTATTTGTCTAGTTTATTTGTCTGGTTTATAAAGAAGGAACTACATTTGTGGAAACCACTGAAAGGGAAGGCTGTGCACAACTTTATGTTATAGTTATTTCAGTTTTTCACTTCGTATGAAAAGTTACATGACACTTATTCCAGAGGCTCAGGTTGCAAATTATTTTTCCAATTACTGACTTACCATGCCTTGCTCTGCACTGTGTGGAGGTGGCAATTTTGGTAGTGGCAGGGTTTTGCTTCATTATATCAAAACCTTCAGCAAAAACAAACGTGAGCATCTCACTAGTGACATCACCAAATCTCACTCTAAGGCTGGGTTCACACCTAGGCGTATCGAATATGCGCGTTTGTCGCGCGATTCGTGATGTGCGTTTTTACCGCGATTCAGTTTACCATAGTGGTGACCAGCGGACACACACGCAGTGCTGCTGCGTATTGGTTGGTTCCCAGGAGAGGAGGAGTTGAGGGCGGCTGCAGTGCTGATTGCATCACTTATTGGCTGATGCACGGAGTTCCCAGCAGGCAATTGGCAGCTAATGCTGCTTAAAGTGAAATTAAAGTCACAATTCCCCCCCAATGCTGCTTTAAGGACTTACCTTAAATGATGCCTTTTTATCCGATCATCTTCTTTCCGGTAATTTTCAGGATTCTCTCCAGCGCTGGTGCCGGTCTCTGATACAGTGCAGAATGCAGTGTCTTCTGTGTCCCACGGTGTCTGTCCGCGTGCACGCTGCTGGCTGCGTGCAGTGGCTTACACTGTGTCTCTCCTCTTCTCCTTGCTGAAGATCTCTACTGCACATGCGCCCGCCCCATGATCCTTCACGGCCACTCTAGAATCTTCAGATCTTCAGACGGGTATGAGCGGCGGAGACACAGGTAAGTAATTACCTCTTTGGTAACATTTTTTTTTTTTTATGTTTTTGCTAGCAGTAGATATATGCAAAAATATATCCCACACATGGAGCTAAAAGGTGCTAAGAGATGGCAAGCAAGACTTGGGGATGAAGGGAAATTAACTAAATATGTAATTGGGAGAATCTTTTGCTATAACCTGCTCTATCCACATCACCCCCTAAAAAATCTCTTATACTTCTCTTTGCTCTGTCCCCATCTTCAAATGATCTCTTCTCTGTCAGTATAACCTCATGTCCCGATGCTCTGACCTCATCACCCCTTAAAAATCAATTTTACTCTCCTGCTCTGTCCTTATCACCCTATGTCCCCATACTCTGTCCCCATCACCTCTTAAAAATTCATTTTACTCCCCTGCGCTGTCCTTATCACCCCATGTCCCCATGGTCTGCTCTCATCACCCCCCTGAATAATCCCTTTTACTCCCCTGCTCTGTCCCTATCACCCCATGTGTAACTTAAATAAACAGTTCTAATATAATTTGATTTCCTTGCTATTTATTTACTTTCCTCAAAATAACCTTGGGGGGTGGGTGCACAATTTTCTGTTCTAGCCTCGGGTGCAAAAGGAGCTAGCTACGGCTCTACCTAAACATACATCTATGGGGCCAAAATATACTACACCACACGGCAACATGTGTTCTTTATCACTTGTGTTGTATATAGAGGAGCAGGGCACTTTCAGATGCCACTGAAAATAAATGGCAACACACATAGACCTCATGCTGTACCACATATCAACATGCACAACAATGTAAATGCAGTCTAATAGTTTTTTTCTTCTAAACAGTATACGTTAGATGAGTAATGTGGAATGTGAGTTAATTTGATACAGAATGTCTTGTATTAACAGACTCACTGCTTACCTAAGACAACTTACAACTCCATCTTCATTTTTTTGATGGCTCAGCTTTGAAGAGATTATTACATTTGGACATACAGTATATATAGTAAGATCCCAGTTACTAAAAAAAACCCTGCCTTTCAGTTTAATCTGCTCTTTAATATGTCAGCTAGAAATGTGGTTCTTTGGTTTCCATCATAAAATACCACACAGAATAAAAAAAAGCACAGTGTCAGTCTGCCCATTCTAACAAATAACCCAGAAAGAAGCACCCAGCACAAAAATGCTTGCTCGTTTGTCACACTACCTAGCACGTCACGGCTTAATCAGTTTCCTGACAGACATGGGTTAGTGCATATTAGACTTCTCCAGTCAGAAGAAAAGGCAACTAACCCTCTTATTTCCTGTCCTGCAGATAAATCCATTTCCTTTCTTACAGATTAGGCTTGACTTTGCTTGCTGCCCCAAAATATTCAACAATACCTTCGTCTTCTGCATGCAGACTGTATAACAAATTGTATGTCGGGCTCATGTTTATGGTAGAAATGTAGAGAAACAAGGCCATGAAACCTAGGATACACAGTCACAAAAATATGTATGTTAGATATGGGGAAGGTGGCTATATGCAGGCACTTCCATCTATTTATTTAAAAAAAAGAGAAGTCTGAAATGGAGGCATATCTTTTTTTAACCTGTTTTTTTAATTCACGCATGCAATGCATGTTCCCCTTTTTTTAAACGAGGGAACACAACTTGGGTGAACTTCGGGTATAACTTTTTTATGCATACGTTCCAGCTTGGCCCAATATAACTAAGGATATGTCATACCCGAGCAGCCCACGGGGACCCTGTAAAGTAGCTTTGCTTTACAGCGATCTTCTGGGTCCTGTTTGGCACTGAGCTGAGCAGGTTTCCCTCTGCTCTGAAAACACAGGGTTCCATTCAGTAAATGCTTAGTACTTTTATTCAATGTATAGGGGTATGAGGGGTGGTGATGTCAGAGAATGTCTTGTATCCATTGATTAAAATACTAGGCATTCTCTAAATGGCCGATTTGCTAAATGAGTGACCCCTTGTGTTTTCAGAGTGAAGGGGAAGTTGTTCAGCTCAGCACCATTACAGGACATGGAAGATCGCTCTAAAGCACTGTAGTATCCCCAGCTACTACAGTGCTTTACATTGATCTTCCAGATACTGTATGGCACTGAGCTGAGTATTTTCCCCTCTAGTCTGAAAACACAGGGGGATTCGCTCGCTCTGCACGGCAGCTATTCAGTGATCGTTTAGTATTTTTTAGCAATGGCGTTCTATGATTGTCCGAAATTGCCTTGTATCCATTGATGAAAATACTAGACATTCTCTGAATAGCTGATGTGCCAGGCGGCCCCCTTTGTTTTCAGAGTGGAGGAGAAGCTGCTCAGCTCAGTACCATTACAGGAAATGGAAGATCTAAAGCACTTTAGTAGCACCAGCTGTCTTTCTTGCACCCAATTCTTCGCAAGGATTCTGATCTTCCATGCCACCATGGAAACGATTTCCAGACATGCTGTAAATTATTTGTGACTGCCAGAGAATGTTTTGTAATGGTTTTGGGTCTGTTCACACGTGTGTGTTTGCTTGTGGTGTAATGCACTTGCTTTATCCCAAGGATGTGCACGAACAGTTCAGACAGCCTAGTCTAATGGGGGCTGCTAATGGTTCTTTGTGTCAGCCATGAGGAGAGCAGATAGAGGCATTGGGCTTCATTAACAAACCAGACATATCAGATTTAGTGGGTTGTCACACAGGTCAACAATGGTTCATCAGATTACTCATTGAGCCATGCAGAGGGTTAAAGGCACTGTTATGTGGGACACTGTATACAGTCATATAGGTGGCGTATCTGTTCCTTTTTATGTCTAAAGAAGTGTAGTAGAAGAAATAGACATGTATATAAGACATACATACATACATACATACATACATACATACATACATACACATACTGGACACACAGACACACCCAGAGCCACCAAACCAGTTACATGTTTTACAATATTTATGGAGCAGTTTAAGTTAAATGGTAAAGTATGAATCACTTTAATTCTAAAGATACCTACTTGATAATTTATTGTTTCTGAAGACATGTGTTTGAAGTCTACTGTGTGTTTGTACATGTGAAAAATGTAAATACAAGTTGGACCAGAAGTGGTAGAAAGCTTGTTCAGAGTCAGGGCTATGAAAAGGTTAATACATGGTGAAGCTCTGTCTTAAACGTCCACCTGGCACTTTGTGTTCAGCACAGACAAAAAGAATAATGTGCAACAAACAGTGCTTTAAAACCTATTAGCACATTGAAATGTATGCAAGTATAAATTTTAAGCGTTTATTAATGCACACACATAGATGTGAAGTCTTACTCCTTGTCTAATTAAGGGGAGTTCTGGAAATGTAAGTGTTCTAAACTCCAATGTATAGAGGCACATGCTTGTCTATGGGATGTCTTCAAAAGATTGGACATGATACGGTGAACAATTGACTGTCAACATTGATTCTAGCAGTTAAGAGGTCAGTAACTGTCTGACTTCAGTTGATCCCTCAACTATGACTTTTGGGTCCATATCGCACTAGAGATCATGCCACTGGTGACAAGCCATAAGTGACAGAATCATTAAGAGAGCAGAGAAAACACCACCTGCTCCTACTGCGTTGGTTCTTTGCTGATCAAATTAGGTGATGCTCTGTTGTTGCTCCTTCAGAGACAAACAAGATTCTTAAGCATTCCAACCAGCATAGGAGCAAGCACGTGCTTCCTTTAGAAATGTTGCTGGCATGTTGCCACCAGTGACAGAATCGCTATGGCCTTTGGAGCCAAGAGGTGGGCTCACATAAAGTTGGTAAAGCTATTTAAGTGTGCAACTATCAGGGGCTGATTTATACATTTTCAGCCCAGTGTATAGTTGGGCAAATTCCATTTGCACGGTACTACCGCCGCTAGATAGCACTGAGGAGCATAGGAATTTCCTATGCTCCTTGGGTCCGACTAGTGGAGGTAGTGCTGTGTGAACGGCATTCATCCAGCTATACACTGGACTGAAGTTTTATAAATACGTCTTCATAGGTAATTCTACACTGTTTTAATAACTTAAGAAACAGTACTTAGATATTTGCATAACTTTAATCATGACTTGTCCTCATTAATTCACAAAGCACTTGAAAGCATACCAGTACAGGAGTTTTTTTTTATGTTGGGCTATGGCGCTTTTTAACATCCACACTATCCACTATCATTTATCATAATGTGGTATCCCAGATCATTAGGGCATTCAGGTTACAATCATTGACTGTATGAGATTTGTTTGGCAACCTACTGTAGAGGGTATGTCTAAGCCGACAGAGCCACTCGGGGAAGGGGGGAGGAGTCCGGTGACGTCGATGTCCGTGACGTCACTGGATCTCCGACGGAAGACCCGGAAGCCGGCGGAGAGGTGAGTAACTTTGATCGATCAAAATAATTTTGATTGATCAAAGAAATTAACTATTTATTGACGGCACACCAGAAAATATCTCACGGCACACTGGTGTGCCGCGGCACAGTGGTTGAAAAACGCTGTCATAGGGTATACCCTCCTACTGCAGTCAGAGGATGCAATAATGAACTACATGAAGGAACAGGCTAATTCCAGTCATCACAGCTGCTAATACATCCTCCTTTCTCCCCTGCAAGGCTACTTGCCCATGGGAACAATGAAAAGAAGCCCTGCATAAGTGTCAGATCATAACGTGGAGCTTACACAGGATTGAGAGCTCTCTACTTGCCTCCATGTGGCAGTGACTCGGTGGCCAATCACAAAGCACCAGCACTGTCATATGGGTGAAAGGAAAGAGTCACATGCCCCCTCGTATCTGGAAGTTCTCTCCTGTGAACCAATGGAGTGGTGGGAGAGCAAAACTGGACAAACATGGATGTCATGGATGTCACAACGGTGATTCATTCCGCACTGCTCCAGTCTGCAGGGAATCTGTGGACGGATCCCGTGCTGATTGTAACTGACAGAGCCCATGTGGAAGGGGTGCTAGTAGAATCAAATATTTAATTTCTATAGCTATTTTAATCAATAATAACTGGTTAGGAAGTAGCAGCTGTTACAGGTTTCTGGAATGTTATAGCATACAAATCTGACATTTCTTTTGTCAGACAGATTAATCATTAAGAAAACCTTTTGAAATAAATAGGGAGGGTAAGAAACACTAAAATGTCCCTATGTTGCCCTCACATTTTGTGGTGCAATACTGTAAACATTTCATGGTAACTTGGGAGAACGTAGACAATGTCACTCCCACAATTGAACAATACCATGATCTTGTGATACTATACAGCACTTCCTCTTGTACATTCTTGCTAACGGTCATATTACCCTACAATTCATAGATGTGAGAGTTGTGATATTCCCAGTCACCACAAATTCTTTTCGGTAATTATTGTGTACCTTTAAGGAACCATGGGCTGAGTGATGATATCTTGAGGAGTGTTTAAAGTCTATTTTCACTTTCACCTATTTAAACACCTATTTTATATTTGGTACATGTCCCCATTCACATGGCATAAACTAAAAAAAAAAAAAAAAATATGCTTCTTGCGGTTTAAATTGCTTTTACTTGGGTTAGGGTTTTAAGGGTTAACATGTATTCTTGCTTATCTGTCTTTGAAGTCTTAGCTGTGATGGTTGAGGGGGTCTGAGGTGGCTTGTCCATTGTCTAATAATGAAGTTTATCAGATAAACTAGGGATGCGCCAATATCATTTTTTCAAGATCAAATACAGATACCTATCCTCAAGTACTTGTCGATACCAAATACCGATTCTTTTTTTGTGTGTGTTATGTGACAGTTTTTTTTAAAACAATACAGACGACTGATTTTAAGACGGTGGTGGAGCGCCAGGGCCTAGTCGCAGCAGCAAATGCTGCACTCCTGGTAGTTCTGCCACTGACTCTAAGCTGTAGAGGGACTACAAATCCCAGCAATACGTCATACAACAGTGCAGAATACCACCAGATACAGAGGACTACAAATCCCTGCAATACATTGTACATTGCAGAATAATATGACGCTAGATACTCTGTGTTGCTCACCAGGGCTGTGCAGCGTCTCACCAGAGCTACATGCAGTCTCACCAGGGCTGTGCACAGCATCTCACCAGGGCTGTGTGTGGCCTCCCCTTGGCTGTGCGCGCTCTTACCAGGGCTGTGCAGTCTCACCAGGTTTGTCTTATCAGGGCTATGTTTGGCGTCTCACCTGGTCTGTGTGTGGCATCTCACCAGGGCTGTGTGCTGTCTCACCAGGGCTGTGTGCAGTCTCACCAGGGCTGTGTGCGGCGTCTCAACAGGGCTGTGTGCGGCGTCTCAACAGGGCTGTGTGCGGCGTCTCAACAGGGCTGTGTGCGGCGTCTCAACAGGGCTGTGTGTGGTGTCTCAACAGGGCTGTGTGCGGCGTCTCAACAGGGCTGTGTGCGGCGTCTCAACAGGGCTGTGTGCGGCGTCTCAACAGGGCTGTGTGTGGCCTCCCCTGTGCTGTGTGCGCTCTTACCAGGGATTGGCCATCTTGCCAGCTTTAACAAAACATCTATAAGTTAAGATTTTTTTTTTTAAAGTTAATTTTAGGTATGCTGTGTGAATGGGAACACATAACAAACATATAGAAGGGTTTTCTCAAATTTGACTGCAAAAGTGGAAATACACTTTAAAACAACTGAATGCTGGTATTTCATTGTGAATGCTTTTTTTTCCTAATGGCAGCTGGAATTCTATTGGTCCTCTTTACTTTCTATCATTTTTTACATGTGGTCTACATTCTGAAAATGTCACAGTCCTGCTGTATCTCCCTCAAATAGGGTGTGCCAGGTATATTCTGATAGCTTCAAGCAGAACAATGGTCAAACTATAAAATCACATGTGTGATGTAGGCTGCCCATACCAGTAAGATTGGGCTCTCTATTGTTCATGTGAATACGTGTTGATCCTGCCAGTAGAGGCACTTGCTTTAATTCTCCCAACCATACACTATGGATTTCAATGTGCTTGGTGTGAGGTTGTGATTAGTTGTATCCTAAATTACTTTCAGTGTCAGACGATGGACTCTACGATGAGTAAACTATCAAACATGACCTATAGTCACTTGGCAGTACCTTTGGTATGAGTTCAGTTGTTATAAGACCTGCAGTACACGATGGCTGCACTTACTGTGGTACAGACAGGTTATGATGAGGTTGGCTAAAAGGAGCCAAAAAGCCCTCAGTGTGGAGAATGTAGAGCATTCTGTATTTAAAAGGCTCAATTGTGTTTCACACTGATTAGGGGGGAAGGAAGTTGTGAGTGCTTGGTTTTGCCATAACCTCGTTGTGTCATCCTGTTGGCACATAAGCCCTACTCAGTAGAGGTCACAGATTCTATACACTGCACTGATGGCTCTAGAAGATTAGACCATATCTGTACCATAAACCAGCATTTCTGAATGTACAGTTGGCCCCAGGGCAAAACAAGGAATGAATTCTATGTTCCACTTACTATGCTATAATAATAATAAAACCCAGTCGTTTTTGAATTTATAATGGAAGTGAGACATGGATACCCTTCTTTCAATGGATACCCTTCTTTCAAGAAGGCTTTCAATAAAGTGATCTATACATGAGTGATGTATAGTGTATGATGTAAAGTGATCTATATATCTATAAAGTGATCTATACATGGAGTGATGTATATTGTATGATATAAAGTGGTCCATACATGTATAAAGTGATCTATACATGAGTGATGTATAGTGTATGATGTAAAGTGATCTATATATCTATAAAGTGATCTATACATGGAGTGATGTATATTGTATGATATAAAGTGGTCCATACATGTATAAAGTGATCTATACATGAGTGATGTATAGTGTATGATGTAAAGTGATCTATATATCTATAAAGTGATCTATACATGGAGTGATGTATATTGTATGATATAAAGTGGTCCATACATGTATAAAGTGATCTATACATGAGTGATGTATAGTGTATGATGTAAAGTGATCTATATATCTATAAAGTGATCTATACATGGAGTGATGTATATTGTATGATATAAAGTGGTCCATACATGTATAAAGTGATCTATACATGAGTGATGTATAGTGTATGATGTAAAGTGATCTATATATCTATAAAGCGATCGATACATGGAGTGATGTATAGCGTGTGACATAAAGTGATCTCTACATCTATAAAGTGATGGAGTGATGTATAGTGTATGATGTAAAGAGATCTATAAAGTGATCTATACATGGAGTGATGTATAATGTATGGTATAAAGTGATCTATACATCTGTGTGTTGATCTATAAAGCGATCTCTCCATGTATAAAGGGATCTGTATGATGCAGGGAGTGAGAAGTGATGAAGCTGTATGGATTTGTCTCCATCCTGACCCCAGAGATGAGCGGAGATGAAGGATCGGAGAGGGAGGGGGCGCCAGAGTTTGAGAGATGAGGATTTCCTGTAGGAGAGGGGAGGCAGCCTGTGGGAAATGTTGTGTGCACATCACATCGGGCTGCCTCCTCTGCTTCTTCTTCTCCATGCTCTATCCTCCTCTGCTGTGACTTGGTATCTCGATGCAGTTTGTGAATTGATCAGAGGAGTTCAGTGACAAGGTGGCGGTGCGGTTCTGTGGAGCAGATACAAGGCACGTCAGCGTCAGTCTCTGAGGATGTGGTTGAAGTGAACATGCAAAGCAACATATTTTGTTCATGACTTCAGCCCCAGAGGAAGTGCAGACACAGCAGCGGCACACACAGCTTGTTCTCTGGGGACTGGAATCCTCGCTGTCACCTATTTGTCGTTGTCACCTCCGATCCTACAAAGCTGCTCAGCCAGCCTGAAAACTTTACCGCTGCGCTGCGTGCTATGAGAGTGTCTGCCGGCTGCTGGGAGGAGTGAGCGAGCTGACAACGGAGCGGAGCACTTCAGGTAATCCTCATCATATGCAGGGGGGGCACTGCACGGGGGGCACAGGACGCTGCAGGGGGG
>NW_017306272.1:1693188-1707949 GCF_000935625.1 Nanorana parkeri
ACAGAACACTGCTCAGGACCAGGACACTGCACAGGGGTGGGGACAGGGCACTGCTCAAGGGGACCAGGACACTGCACAAGGGAGACACTGCACAGGGTAGATAGGACACTGCACAGCATGGACAGGGCATTGCACAGGGGACACAGTACACTGCACTAGGGGTACTTGGTACATTGCAGGGGGGTCATAGGACACTTCACAGGGGTACAGTACCCTGCAAAGGGGGGTCATAGGACACTGCACAGGAGGGACACAGTACACTGCAAACACCAGCTTTTACACTGTGACAGTTTACCTATGTTGTCATTGAATCCAAACCCATAGCACCTCTCTAGGCTGTGCCGGATGAAGGGGAAGGCTGGAACCTTGTAGTTTTACTGTTCCATCAATGCATTGTAATGAATCTCCGGATTAGAGTATTGTAGAAGGTTTTACAGCTGATCCTTCCGGCACTGGCAGCAGCTGGGGACAGATACTTCATTAACAACTTTTCCCGGCACACTATTCACTTGTATTGAGTGTCACATCTTCATTACTGGGATTGCTGCTCCGGTTAGGTTACTGATGATTTGTATTCGATGTGAGTGACTTCTGTTTATTACCTAGAATAGATCGTCAATATCCGTTAAGCCAACTGAAACCCTGTTGAGCTTCTTTTATCAAAGAATGCAAAGAGCAATATTTATCAACCAATCAGAAGTCAACATTCTGCAACTAACTATGGGCAGATTCATGAAAGCTGATCTGTGATTGGTTGCTAAGGGGTATTCCACTTTGACACATTTGCCCTTCATTATGCGAGTTCCTACCTGTGATGTTAGCTCTGATTTCCATGTTTTGGGTTAGCTCAGACCATGTTATTATTAGTGGGATTAGTATTATTGTTGTTGTTCTTATTCATGAGATGATATTGGATTATTATTATTATTATACATTAGATTGGAGTTCATAATTCAATAACGAGATCTCTGAAGTTTTTCATTAAAAGGAAGAGAGGTCATTTGTAAGCTATGTTGTTGGATTTATTGGCTACTCAATATCTCTGCTTGTGCAGGTCTTTTGACCGTGTAGCCAGGCTGGGTATGTTGGGAGTAAATTGTTCTATCAGAAGACTTTGTATGTATTTGTAAAATCATATTTTAATATAATTTGCTAATCATGTCATTTAACCCTTACACTTGCTGTTGTTGGCATAATGCTATTTAAATATAAACAGTACTTTTAAAGACCTGTATGTAGCAAATGAGGCTTTGTGAACATGTACTCGCATTCAATTTAACCTGACAGCAGACACAGTCAACCTCCTGAGCTCACTGGAAGCCCCAAAATCCAGAGCTCTCAGTTATGCAAATACTGACTTCATCTCCTAAAGTCAGGTTCAGGCAAACTTCATCCCACACCTCAGTGTTAATCATTGGGACCACAGATCATAGTTATGGACCAGTAATAGGGGCACGAGAGGACCAGAGCAGGACTTCAGGAGTTGCTTGAAAATGGTAGATAAAGGCACATTCTAGCTATCACTAGAAGTTCATATACCTGAATAGTAGACACTACCAGGGGGAGTCAGTATAACTTGCTAAACAAATGAGTTGCTGCAGAGCCCTGAAAACCAGGGAGAAATGTATGCACCTCTCAACAGGTTGTTGAGGCACTACTTTAAATTGTGTGGTTGGCTGGGGATTAGGCATGAGCTCAGGTTCAGACTGAACCCGGTCCAAATCTTGGCTCCTCAGAAGCCAGATGGGAGATAGGTCCACTCGCCTAATCAGCTGCAGGAGGAGCTTAGGTCTGAATCAACAAAGCTACTGATAGTGTTCCTCGCTATGTCCCCAAAACTGGGGGACACGTACTGCACCTCTCAATAGGTTGTCGAGGCTTTATTTTGGATTGTGGGATGAGCTGGGTATGTTCCTTGGCTTTTGTCTTGGGAAAAGTCAAAATGTTTATACTGTAGGGCAAAAGAACATATTCACAAAACCCTTTCCCTTCCATAGATGGATATATTTATCTACTTTATGCTCCCTCACTGCTCCGTTTAGCTATTGGAAGGAAATACAGCAAACCCTGTGTAAGCTCCTGAACATGTCTTGGATGGAGCTTACACAGAGCTGAGGATGTTCTTCCAACCACATGTGACAGTGCTGGGCCAGTCAATAAACACCAGCTCTGTCACATGAGAGGAAGGGAAGTGTTTCACATTTTCCCTCTAACCTGGAAAAATTGGGTATTTCATTTTGATCTTGGTGCCTAACAGAGTGGCCGTGGAGTGAAGGTAAGACAAACATAAGCTTCTGGTCAGGGGGGAAGTAAAGTGAACCTGTTGCTTTGCCCGGCATGGTCCTTATGTTCTCTTTACCTAGGCTGACACATAAAATCTCCAGTATTTTTTTTCATTATGCTCATGAAGTGAACACACAGAGCACTAGAAGAGTAAATATAGAAGATAATCAGGTTTCCCATTTAGCGTAATCCATTAAGATCCTATGTCAGATAAGCAGCCAGTGGCGTAACAATAGCCATAACAGCCCACACGGCTGCTATGGGGGCCTAGGGCTGGAAGGGGGCCCCATTAAGGATTGCAGAACTTGCTGTTGACCCTGTACCCCCTATGACATTTGCAATCAAGAATGGCTTACATCAGTTGTACAGGAGGTGACTATGCAGACAGCTCTCCTGCTACCTGTCCTTGATTTAGATTTTAAAGGTTTGCCATGGGGCCCTATAAAAATTTTGCTATGGGGCCCCATGATCTGTAGAAAAAAACACAAACACGGGGCGCCTTTCCTGGTCATCTGATCTGATGAAGGGGGTGTGACCCCGGAAACGCGTTATCACAGCCTACCTTGCTGGCACACAGGCACAGTTGTGCAGCCGTCACTGGCTTACTTTTTGGTCCATGTATTTACATACAAAGCTCCATCCTTGTTCACCTTTGTGAGTATAATTCTCATCTATTGTTTTTTATCATAATAAACCTGTCTGCACCAGGAAAGGCGACCCTTGTTTGTGTTTTCCCCCCAGAATTTGCAGTCCCCTGGCTGGTTTGGGGCAGCGTCCTGCAGAATCTCCATTACATCTTCCTCATTTTTTAAATAGACTTTGACTCTATTTGTACTTTTCCCTCTGGTGGAGCGGTCCCATCTGGCGCTTTTTGTTTGCATTTGTACTGCCCCATGATCTTTAGTTACACCCCTGTAAGCAGCCATAGGTTATTGTAATGAATAAGACATTGTATGTCAAAACACACTTGTAAGATTTTTAGATTGTAAGCTTTCACAAGCAGAATCCACTTAAGTTGGAACTACTGTCTCCCTTTATTCTGTGAAGCTCTGTGCAAATTTTTGGTGCTACATCAATCCTGTATAGCCCAATTTTGAAAAGGTAACGTAGCCATACACAAGACACGATTTTTGTATAATACAAATGTTTTTGGTGCAGTCTTGTAACAACCTCTGTTTGCATTGATTGTAAACAATTGTGTTAGCACAGCAAATTTCATAACATTTTGTTCAAGGTTGTGATCATCTCTAAAAGCAGATTGTAAATCCGTGGTTTCCTATGCAGATTCACAAGCTGGGATTATTGCAGATGCTGTGAATGCAGGCTGTTGGCTGAGTACGTTTAAATGCCAACTTGTCATGTTCAGATGGAGCGTATCTTCATCTTTTAGTTAATTTCTTTCTAACTTTGTTCAAAGGTGTTTCTGGGACTCCACGCATTTGACCTAATGTACACCAGTCATCAGTAGCACACGGGAAGTGGCAAATTAGGGGATCTTCCACAGCAGGGTATTTTTTTTAATGCCTGCAACTCGTGTTTTGCTGTAGTTTGCAGAAGTGTGTTTATGTAGTTTCCTTTTATGTACTGCTGAAAAATTCCTGAATGTCATTCAGAAATACTAAACCCCCAGCATGATTTAGCCGTTTTATCATACCAGAGTGATTGACACATTCATCCCTGCCATGCATATATTTTCGTTTCCTGTTCTGTAAACATCTGCAATCTATAAAAACACAAGACAAAGTATTAAAGTTAAAGTGGTATTAAAGTCTCCATTTTTTTTTTTACACATATCTACTGCTAGCAGGCAGTAGATATATGCCCCAACATTTAAAAAAAGAAAAAAGTTGGCAAATATGTAATAATTTATGTGTCTGCACCGCTCACTCCCAGCTGCAGAAAACAGCTTCCCGAACTCCCGAGCTGGAGGAAGTATGTGTGGGCGCATGCACACTCGATATCACCGAGAGACACAGTGTAAGTGAATGCATGCAGGCGGGAGACACAGGAGTGCACTGGATCAGAGACCGGCACCAGTGCTGGAGGGACTGTTGGAAACTAGTGGAAGGAAGAAGATGTTCGCATCAAGAGGCATCACATAAGGCAGTGGTTCTCAGCCAGTGGGTCGCTCTTCAGCCACCTCCTAGCGCAGTTCTCCTGCTGCTCCACCAGATGTCGCTGCAGCAGCCGGGGTGGAGCAGAGAGCAGGCAAGTGTTTTTTTTCTACATTTAGCCCTGCTTTTGGCAAGTAGGGCTAAATGTACAGTGGGGGGAGCCCGTCAAGTGATGTTGGCGGCTGTACAGCCGCCGACATCACTTGTAATTAGCCTGCTGCTCTGTCCCAGCCCATCGCTGCCCCCCCATGGTCCCCCCTTCTGCCGGCCGCCTCCCTCCCAGCTTGCTGTCTCCCTCCCTGCCACAGTTTTCTGAGGGCCCCGGGACCACAGCAAATTAGTTCAGGATGGAGAGTGGGGAGCAGAGCGGAGAACTTCCGTTCTCCGATGTGCTCTGTGTTAACAGTGAGACAAGAACACTGTACACACAGCCTTCCTGTCACAGCGGTTCCAGCACAATGCTGTGCTAGAGCTCCTGTATTGGAGGTGACAGGTTCAATAAAGAGAACCTGTCAACTCCAAATACTATCACACTGGGGCTGGTTAGCTCCTGTTTGATAGCAATAAAGTTAAGTGAGAAAAAAGTTTTTAAAAGATAAAAAATAGTTGCTAAAAAGTAAAAACAAATGATAAATTTAGAAAATAACGAGTGCCTGATGAAGGGACCCTGGGTGGCCCCGAAACATTGCTCTATGACGAGATGTGTGTACATCAATAAATTGACCACTCGTTGAAGATTTCTTTTGCAAGCTGACACGGTTGAGTGATAGAGGAGCTTTGGTACATTTTGGTTTATATTAATGATACATATACTTTACTTTTTGATGGGCACTTCTTAGTGCCTGCCTCTTCAAATTTGAATTAAAGTGTATTCCTACCCACAACTTTACAGGACAACAGTTTCACCAGACAAGAAGGGAGAGTTAATCTCCAACAGCAACACAGACATAAAATGCTAGAGCAGTGAAGGCTGAAACCACTGTCAGCTTTTTACAGATTTTTGTGTCCCTGTTGCAGATTTTCCCTCACTTCCTGTCTTGTAAAACCATTTTCACCAGGACAGAAAGTGAGGGAAGTAAGGAAAAGAACAGCCCAAGATGACAGTAAAAACTCAACAGGGGCCCGGACCCTCCCTTATTTTATCCAAACCTTCATTAAAACGTTTTAGCTGCATATACATTTTAAATCAGCACAATATAGATGTGTGTTAAGAATGTACTGCTTTTAAATAAAGTGTATTGTAGTGTTAAAGCACAATAACATATTTAGTTCATATTATTGCTGCACTGGGCTGGACAAATACAACAGCAGGAATTCCTAGATGTGTGTCTATATACTGTATATGTATAGCATGCATCAGCACCATGCTTATCTAGACCAGTCATTTAAAATAATCGGACTGGACTGTGGGACAGTTAGTAATGACAACCCAGTTAATAAAGTGAACTTTCATGTTAAATAATAGTAAAGAGAATCTGTCATCTTGATACTTACCTTGCTGGGAAGCCTTGTTCCAGGACAGTCATGTCAATCTCAGTGACGCTAAACAGATGAGTCACTGTCCTAGAAAAAGTATACAACTGGACCGGGGCAAATTATCACTCCCAGGAGAAGCTTTTCATCCAGGCAAATGTTCTTTTTTATAGGTTTTAGGTCCAATGAAAAAAAACTACAACCCTTTCTCTGATAGTTGAGTGTTTGTGGAAGACTACAAGAAACCAAAACTTGTCTATGACACTGAAGTAAATGACTTTGAAGGAATGTGTTTATATAATCTAGTTTGTTACAGTCATGCATCTTGTTAATTGCCAATAGAGATCCCTTACAACGTTACATGGTATCATCTAATCAGATTCTAGACAAGCTTTAATGTAACTGCTTTCGGAAACAGTTAAATCAGTGGGTTTAGTTCCACTTTAAAGGGATAAAAGATGGGGAAATGTGCATGTGTTGCAGAAGTGCTGCATGTTTTTTTTGGCCAAATATCATAGGAGCGTGCCTTTGTTTTGTTGGAGAAAACAAAAGCACATACACACATGCATACCAACTACATGGAGACAGTTTAATTGGAGAGGATTAAATTCAGGAACTTAAAGCTGCAAATGAAGAGCGCAAACCACTTAGTGACCATGTTTCCCTCTAATTATAACCGCTACACTTTTACTTCCTTTCTTTGTAATGGTAGAAGAGCATACAGTATATAAAGCTCAAAGCAAACTTAAAGTGGACATCTCACCATTAAATTGTTGTCTCTCCGTTCACAGATCTTGTCAAAGTATGTGTGAATGGATGACACAACTGTGCGAACAGAGCCATGCACAGCTCCGGCAATTTCAAATTTATACAGAATTCTGTGGGGGTCTAAACCCTGGTATTCTGAAGGGGTGGGGTGGGGATGTGACCATGTTTTATGTTAACATGTAGATATACTACCAGCACAATATTTAGCCTCGCAAACTGTCCCTGGCTTTCAACTCCGACACAAACCCCATTCTACAAACAGGTTACTGGTTCTGATGCGCAGACTGCCTTCCTCGCAACTCCAGCCAATCACAGTCCTAGCTTCTTGCACCAGGGGGCAAAGTTAAATCCTGGCCATAGAGACGGCCTATTACAATCCTACTCTCTTCCCTTCTCCTGGTGGCTTGTCAGTTCCTGAAATCATTTCCCACTAAAGACACTATCTGCATGTAGTTGGTATGTTCTCTGCATGTCTGTGTAGCTACTCTTCCCATTAAACAAATGGGTATTTGTATTTGAATTGGCTTACACCCAAAATGTACCCATTTCTGATAAGGGCACAAATGGGCATGGCTGTCCTAACCACTTTGTCTTAAATTGTATTGTAACTGTAATATCTTATGTTATATTGTAAAGCACTGTGCAAACTGTTGGCGCTATAAAAAATCCTGTATAATAAGTAGAGGTGCACCAAAATGCAAATTTCAAAACCGAAACGAAACCGAAATTAAAAAAAAATGTCAGACCGAAACCGAAAATGTTTTTATTTTAACTTTTTCAATTTTTTTAAAATATTTTTTTCAATTTTTTTTTTAATAAACGTTTTAATTTGTTATATTTATTTATACATTTTCTATTAAATATTTTTTATTTGTTACTTTACTTTTAGGGGCTACGGGGGAAATATTAGGGGTCTAAACAGATCCCCGATATTTCCCTTTTAAAATAGAACAAGAGATTGAGAACACAATCTCTTTTTCTGCAGCCCCAGTTATCAATGAATAGAAAGCCTCTATACTGAGTGTTCCCGTTCATTCATAACATGAGGACATAGTATGTTTACTATAACCACAATCACGAATGAACAGGAGGTGTTGTAGATCACTTCCCATTCATTCATAATTGAGGATCTAGTAACCATACTATGTCCTCAATTATGTACAAACACTCAGCGATCACTAATCACTGACTGCTTGTACCTGCTCTCCATCCTGACAGGCTGTCACAGGAGGATGAGTGAGCGGAGCAGGGAGGAGAGCTCAGCCTCTTGTGACAGCGCTGGCTGTCTCCACCCACACACCGCTTAGCCTCCTGTCACAGATCAGCAGAGCGGTGTGTGGGTGGAGACTGCCAGCGCTGTCACAAGAGGCTGAGCTCTGCTCCGCTCACTCAGCCTCCTGTGACATCCTGTGAGGAGAGATGCCGGCCGCTCACAGCGCTCGGCCGGCTGTCACAGTTTATCTCCTCTCCGCTGGGACACAGAGCAGTGCCCAGCATTATGCCAAAAGTGCCATTTTCGGCCGAT
The DNA here is from genome assembly GCF_000935625.1 of Nanorana parkeri. Lineage (NCBI taxonomy): Eukaryota > Metazoa > Chordata > Amphibia > Anura > Dicroglossidae > Nanorana > Nanorana parkeri. Next base: position 1,701,352 of record NW_017306272.1, read on the forward strand.
ATGTTTCGGTGGCCGATATATCGGTGCATTCCTAATAATAATAATAATTGTGAGCTCTTTTATGGATTATGACTAATGTTAATGTTTCAGCATTCTCTGTAAAGCACATTGCAAAAAGTGACAACGCTACATAAAACGAGTAAACACAAATACATTTCAGCAGCTTATCATTTTAAAACAATACAGTGATTGTCTATTAAAGCAGCACCCTTATTTAACTGTTGATTAATACGGCAGCACAAGATGCTATCTGCCGTGAGATGACAGGTTCTGACTTACTGCCTTCTTTGCGTCAAAGTTTTTTTTTCTTTAAATCTGCCTCTTTGTTGTCAGATTCTTAGAACCGATTAAAAAAATAATTTGCCTGTGCAGAGCTGGCATACAGCATATTTGGCGTCATTATGAGAGCTGGGTGTCAAGTCGAAAATTACATACTTATGAACTTGACAGTAATAGTAAGGAAACATTTTGAATAGTTGCCTGGAGACATAATTCAGAAGTATGTTATGGACAACAAGATTATAAATGGAAGTCAGCTATATTTTGTGAAAAATAGGTCATGTCAAAGAAACCTACTTGCTGTACTTTTTATGAAAGATTTAGCAGCATAGATCAAGACATTTAGGTTGAATGCGCTATCGTTAATATTTTTCAGCATCTTGTCTTTTTATTCTCTCTTTTTTTGCAATGACTGTCAGCTGTTTTAAAAAAAATTAAATGCAGTAAAGCTAGGCTCAGCGTGCAGGTAGTATTGCAAAAAGTCGCACAACGGGTACCATGCACTTTTCTCTGCCATTTGCAAATACATCAGCTAGTCAATGGTTTGTTTTAGGTGGGGAAAATATGGTTTGGATATCTGGGCGCCCTCTTATTCTTCCCTGCAGACCCCCATATTCCTTTTGGGGGATGGGATATGGGGATGAGGCCCTTATCACCTTATCAATGGGGACAAGATGCCTTGCAAGGGATGGAGGCTTTGCTGCCTCCCCTTGCAAGGTACCCATCAAAAAGACAAGTGTTGCCCCCCTGCCACATGTCTTCAAGATTAGAAGGGTAAGGGCCGGATCCTGTCTCCTTAAAGAGATGTGGGGGAGGAGGAAGAACTTATAAGAAACTGGAAGCCCCCATTGGGATTAGGGAGACCCTGGATATCCTGTCCACCTTGCTAGTGGACAAATATCATAACTATTGCAGTGTAATTAGGGGTTATAAGTAAATAAATACTGACAGTATTATTGTTAAAGCTGGTTAAATGAGGGCGGTGATGTCAAGATCCACTCCCCTTCTGATCTGAGAACACCCATTGATAAATGAACAAGCAACCCCCTGTGTTTTCAGAGCAGAGGGGAAGCCGTTGAGCACACCATAATACCAGGACCCAAAAGATCACGGCCAGCACTGTTGCTGCTTTGGCTGCTAAAGTGCTTTACAGGATCCCCAACGGCCAATCAGGTATGGCATATGCATACTTATATTAGGCCCAACTGGAACAATGTAAGTATGGAAATGGCATTACAGGACTATTTCCAGATCATTGTCTTAGCTGTATGGGTACATCAGTGCCACAGTCACAGTGTCTATCTCTAAGCCAGAGTAAATATGAGAACATTTATATTGAAGAATTTAAAATGATAAATGTTCCTCTGTTCTTCCCAACTTTAGTTCATCATATACCAACTACGTGTTTTTAAGGTAATTCAGATTTAGTCAGGGTTACATGAAGGGGTGGGGTACAAGCAAACACACTTGGCAGTGGTCTGTTAGGGACAAGTCTTTTTACCCAGGTCAGTACTGTATTTCCCCCGGGCTGCAGAATACCAGTATACAGATTTATTTATGTATGTGGGTAAAATTATTGCTTGGCGGTCAGATGTTAGTTAATAATCCATCCATCTACAGCCATCTGTACTTTTTTAGTAAACCACAGCAAACTGACGATTCCTAGTATTTTTTATTTTTGGTCAATTCATTGCTTCACTTGGTCCCCACAACCACAATTGTGCAAGAAAGTACAGTAAACACATCAACTTGGTTTGCTTGAAAAGCAGTGTATGCACATATTTTAAGTACTGTGCGGAAGTAATATTCTATTTCCTGTGTACAAGTTGTAAGAATTCATAAGACCATACAGAGTACTTAGTCACTGCAATTTCTTTTAAAAATTGAAAGCATTTTGCTGATGTTCATCCTGTTTTGATAAAGTCAAGGCTCAGTATGATGCTGACTGCAGTCACTGGACAGCAGTCTGACCAGGAATGCACAGCGTGACCTGCAAACAGTCTACCATTTGGCAGTTTAGTACAGATGTTGTCCAACTTAAAAGGGCACAAGGGCCACATTTGCATATACAAGTCGAGTGGTATGCCGCATCTAAATCAACACATTTGCTATACTCATGCCCAGGATGTATGGAGCCTAGAGCAGTGCCAGGACAAGGTCCTCTGGCGGGCAAGGATGCCAAAGTTTGACACAGTTTTTAAAGATTTACATACAAATAGAAAAAAAAAGCTAAAGGAAGGGATGGGGGCGTTCATAAAAAACTTATTTAGGTTAACTACATTTTTAACTACATTTTCTAGGGTCGATAAGAACAATTTTATAAAGATAATAGAATTATATGTCTGATACAAAGCATTTTTTTTTTAGTTTTAGTGCTACAAAATGAATGAATGCAAATTCAAAAACTCTACATGCTATTGATCAAAAAAAAAAATCAGCAACAACATGTTTAGGGAAGAAAGTGATGGAGTTAATTCAAATTAAATAGGGCTAACCAAGGGTTACTAAGGGTCTAAAATGTGTTAAAAAACTTTTTATATATACAATGTATATGTAGGGCTGTTACTGATTAAAATTTTCATGTTCCATTAATCGAAATTTTTTAAAACCGATTAATCGATTAATTTCAATTAATTATAATGCACATACAGATCCAACTACATTGGCCTATACACATACAGCACAGCAATGAAGTAATAAAATGAACTAGGTTCACACTAATCCAGCACATTATTAATCTCACGTGCCCTACTCAATATGGCCGCCGCTTATTTTAATCAATCAAAAAGATTAACGATTAATCGAGAAATTAATCTTTAATTTCCACAGCCCTAATATATATATATATAAAAATTCTAGCCATTTATGAGTAAAAGTTACAGCAGTGGCTTTCACACATAGAATATTGCTTAGCTGGATCGTGCTGTCAAACTGAATGCTCAACCCTGTGGATTGGAGAGTGATTTTATGGTAGCTGTTTTCCTTGCTCTATTTATTCTGATGCAGCTGTCATAGGCAGCGGGCTCCGCTGATTACACAGGGAGAACTGTGCTCTCCCTATGTATTGCACAAGAGTGAGCTGTAGGCTTGACAGCTCAGCCCTCCACACTGCAAGGATGCCTAGCTTTGCCTCATGGGCCGCATACAGCACTCGCCCTGCCCGTTAGACAACCCTAAACTAGTTCATAGACATGGCCATTTATGTTTTAAACATACAAGCTTGTTTTCACACAAAGACACTTCTAAGCTTGTTTTATAATATATTAAAGAATATCCAACCATTTTCCTCCCTTGTAACTAAATTTTGCCCTCCAATTATTTTTACATGGTACCTTTAGGCCTCATTCAGGTGGGCGTATAGCAATTCATTCCGGCAGAGAAACTATAGCCCCATGCACAATGTGTGAGCAGATGCAGTCAGTCAAATGACTGGTGCCATTAAATACAGACAGTAACCACTGAATGCAAACAGTCAGCATTCAAGGCAGGCATTCTCTGGCTACACACAAACTGGACGTAGTTAATCATCCAGCCTTAATGCAGCCATAGCATGGAGTGCTGTTGCGTCCAGATGCAGCGTTTATCAGCATTCAGCCACATCTGGGTGCAAAAGACTGCATGAAGCCCAATAAAGCCATTGTTAAACATATTTTAGGGTTCTTAGTTTATTTTAGTCTTTTCACAATTATTTTTACATATATATGTAAATGTGATCATGGCAATATAAATAATCTTACAAATAAATGCCCAGGGACCTTTCCCTCTATGTAATTTGTATTTTTTTATTATTAGTATTTATATAGTGCCAACAATTTACGCAGCGCTTTACATACTGCACATTTACATCAGTTCCTGCCCTCAAGGAGCTTACAATCTGACATGCAGGGCCAATTTGGACAGGAGCCAATTACGCTTCCAGCCTGTTTTTGGAGCATGGGAGGAAACCGGAGTACCCGGCGATACCTGCAAATTCACTGTTTATGGCAATTTTAGGGGGTTAATTGAATTTATTTTTTTGTATTAAAATGTATGTTTTAGTTTTTGTTTTATGCTTTTTTAGTCTTTTTGCAATGAGAATTTAGCTTTTTATGATTTCTTGATATTTAATAGCCTTAAGCTAAAAGCTAACTTAAACTAAAGCTAAATTTGATATGGACATCTAATTCCACAAAATAAGCCTGTTCAGTGAACTCAGGCTTTTTCTGAAGGAATCTACATATTCTCTAGTATTCTGTGATACATATCATGTCCATTAATAATAATAAATTTAAACATTAACAGTTTATTAATCATCATTAAAAATTAATTATTAATACATTAGATGTTTTTTTTTTTATTATTTGGTGTAATAGAGGTTAAGATGTAATTGAGGTCAATATTCAAGGGGAAGCTAAATTTTTGGTCTAGGTTCTAGGAGAATGTTTTCTTCAAAACTAAACTCTAGGAACGTTAAAGTCACAAATGAATGCAGCTAGATATTCATTTTAGGCTAGAACTACACTTGTATGTTTTAGCCAGGTGTGTTTTCTATTCAAATCAAAGGTATTGCATCAAAGTGCAGGTCAACACTTGTTGCAATTCAGATATGTTGTGGTATGTTATGTGCGTTGAGCTGCAGTGCAAAAAAGGCCTGGCGTCACCACATATTTGCATGGCTTCTTTTTCCATTGCAATGCACTTTCTATTTCCGGTCGTATCATAATGTAGATACATGCACTGGGTGGTGCCAGTGTTAAGGTTACGTTAAAAGTTAAATGTTGGAGGGGTTAGGGATTTCACTTAGAAGTTAGGTTAAAGAAGACTTCTCTCCAGAAACAGTTTGTGCTCCTCCTGTCCCCCCAGAGGGAAAAATGCATGTAGCCCTTTGTCCCGTTTTGAGAGGTGCTGTGGATGATGAGCTAGCATAGTGAACAAAATTTTCCCCTACCCCCCACCGCTGTCTGACCATGCTGCTTAGAAGGAAGCACATTTTTAGTGAGGAGAGGGGCGGAGACAGATGGATAACCACACAGAACTAAATTGTCTGCCGGTTGCCAGTAACTATGGTATTGTGATTCCTGTGATCAGTGCTGCTTCACCTTATCAGAGTTCAGAGGGAGAAAGATGAGAGGGCGCAGTAAGAGAGAGAACACAACATGTAGATGAATCACAACATGAATGTTAATGAATAGATGCTTTATGAAGCTAGGGGATCTGACTCTCCTTGTAATAAGATCAAGTGCCCAGGGTTGCTGCAGCAGTTTCTCCCAGCTAGTGCCAGATTGTACATTATTATTATTCATTATGCTAAAAGTTGATGCATTAGACAGTACAGTTACAATACACTTTTAAGACAAATGGTTATCTGAAGAAGAGGGGGTGGTGGCTACAGTCCTGTACTGTACCTCCCCCATAGGAATGGCCATAAATTGGGCTTCAGCCTGTGGTGGAGCTGACAGCCAGCACACACAGACATCGAGATGTGCTTTTATTGTATGGTACCTTCCTGCCCACGTGCAGGAAGGGTTTTTTTCTCAGGGGCGGCCGTGGAGCTTGTGGCAGAGCCTGATGGCTGTTCGTGACAGTGTGAAGTGAAGTCAAGTCACTGCACTGGTAAGCCTGCAATGATCTGGAGCTGGGGGGGAGAGGGAACAGCAGTAGATGAGTGAGATGTGTCTGCGGCTGGCTGGGGGGATAGCAGGAGTTGAGGCTTGGTGTCTGGGGCTGGGGGGGCAGCACAGCAGCTTAGTTTATATGATAGAAAAAAGATGGGGGGTTTTTGGGCACCTAATGACAAATCCAAAGCAATTTAGCAGTAAAAAAGTATTTTTAATCTTAGTAATATTTTAAAAGATTGATTCACATACAGTACAAGTAATAAAAACAACCGCCTGATCAGATGTCTTCTTATGCGCTCACTCCATTTATACCGCCCATTTCAAGAAAGACATGATAGCATGATTGAAAAATTCATTGAATACATGATTGAAAAATTAATTTGGGTTCATTAAAAAGTGGAGGGACATAGGTTTTGCTCACTCCACCTATGGACATCCCATTCAAGAATACATGATAGAATGGTTAATTAATAGCATGATTAGAATAATAGATACATGAATAAGGATGGTTGAGAATGGGGGAGCGAATATTGTCTCAACGTTTCGCGCTCAGAGGAACCCTGTGTCGAGCAGTTTGAGGTGGGAGGCATAGAATAATAGGGAAGCCTTGTATGGAGTAAAGAACCGCAGGATTTGGGTCACTTGTTCACCTAGACACTGCCTCACATGGAGGCCCCACAAACGCACAGGGACTCATGTCCTCCAAACACCTCCGAGCCACC
>NW_017306272.1:1708349-1734803 GCF_000935625.1 Nanorana parkeri
TAAAATGTAAAAAAGTTAAATAAATAAAAAATACAAAAGTTAAATAAATAAAAAGTAAAAATGTAAAAAAATAAAATGTTAAATAAACTAAAATTAAAAATCCCCCATAAAATTAAAGGCCCCAGACCCTGCGAACACACGCATTTAAAAAACATAACATAAAATATTTTCCTGATCCCTGGATCCACCGACAAGTGCAGCCTCCCGTCTACTATGCTGTCAGAAGCTGCATACAGCATGCACTGGTTACTACTTAAACCGCCGAGCTGTGTGCAGAAGATACGCTATTAGCGTAGCGGGAGTGATGCAAAATGCGCAGCCGACTTCCTCGCTATGCTAATAGTGTATCTTCTCAGAAGCTCCACACAGCGTGCCAGTTTAAGTAGTAACCAGCACATGCTGTATGCAGCTTCTGTCGCAACTGCAGGGCGCAGATTCCATCCGCAATTAAATCAGCTCTCGGCGCCCATCGGTTGCAACATGCAATGAAAATTATTAGTGCCCCCCCCAGATCTGACTGTGGTATCTTATGTGCCCCCCCTATATATTGTTCCTAGAGTCGCCACTGATTGTACAAGAGAGCCATGGTTTAGAAATGGATTGAGCGCTGCATGCACTTTGTGCTTGTAGCACTTGATCCCTTGATCGTTCAACATTAATTCTCTAGTTTGGTGATACTTCTTTACATTTTAGGGCTCAGATGAGGGAAGAGGTAAATGAAAGGGTCAGGTTAAGGTTAGGGTACAAGTGGTGTACATGATTACTTTAGGCTAGGAATAGGAATATCGGAGTTGCCTTTGCTGACTGATTTTGACGGTGCTGGTTCCAGGGGTGACATTCTTTTCCCATTTGTATTCCAGACCACGTATCTGTATATAAGGTGTCCTGACACGTGATATGCACATGACAGCCATAGAAGTTGCACCTTCCCAAAAAGTCTGCAATGAGAGTTTCCACATTTTTATACTGACAGAATCTTTATAAGTTGCCTCATGTTTTATACTTTGTAGCTGTAACTTCCTCAGTTGGTTTGTAGAAGGGGATTTTCATGTCTTTCCTGGAATTTCTTTGCTGTAATTTTCTACAAATGTAAATTCTTTTCTAGGGTTGAACAATAAACACAGCTTGCTCATAACTGTCACAATAATCTTGCAGGTAATGTTACCGTGCATACATCTGGCAGATGTGCTATCTTTCCAGCGTGCCTTGTTTCAAACTATCGTTGCAGAGAAAGGATGTGTGGTGTGTTCATGCGGTGCCTGTTATCACAAGCTTCGCAGATTCCCCTCACATCTTAGCAGGTAGTGCATCTCTTAGAAATTACTGCCTTTCACACAATGCTCAGAGGCTGAATCGGGAATGAATCATTCTCGTTTGGCTCAGGTGCAAAGGAACAAAAATTACTCAGGTGCAAAGGAACAAAGCAAGCCAAGAGGGTGGGCTTTCCACTGACACACAGGCACGAGCTCTCTAGCTGTGTTAAGCATGGCAAATCTTACTTTTTCCTAAAAGCCACCCACCTAAAGCCTTGCAAATAAAAAACAAAAACATTTTACTTGAAATTCCTATTTTGAGTATTCTATGATCTTATGATTGAGTTCGTTATAAGACTTTAAGGGAGCACATTCACAATTAAGTAACTGACATTCACCAGGCATTCATTGCAGGTGAAGATTCCAGGTACATGTGTTTTAACATTGAAGGTTTGGTGAAAGTTGAATTGGAACATACAAGACTTTATCAGTGGTTCTCCTTTAAATTATACATATATCTCAACTCCTTTCACAGTGGCACAGAATTCCTATGCAGCCAACACATTCTTGCATTACTATTTCCTGTCCATGCTTTGTTTAGGCTGATCACTTACACGTTAACATGGTGTTGCTCATTGGAAGTGATGACTGTGACGGACCCCCGTACTCAGGATGAGTATGTCCGCCGCTGTCTTCTTCCTTGCTGCGGAGATCTTGCAACCTGAAGATCCTTAGCTCCCAGTTTCCCCAGTCACAATCCAAGGCTTGAGTGTAGGTGAAACAAACTCTGCTTTATTGAGCAACTGCACAAACTTTTATACAGCAAGTGATGAAATCAGAATATAATCCCATCACATCCACCCTCCCCTCCCAGACTATCGGTCTGCTCAACACCACAGGTGTCCACCTTCTAACGAACTCCAGACAGCCATAGCAGTAGCCTGGCCAGAATGTCATTGTTCTGAGCTCCCTCAGAGTACAATGGGAGATAACGAGGGATGGTGCTGATGGTCTTTCCATAACCAGGTCACACAGCATAACGCACTCAAACATAACCCAACACCAATACACATTTAACTTATAAACTCATCACCATGTCGTCACGATGACGTTTGAAGGAATTGGCGGAGAGAATAAAAATGTAATTGGTACATCCGCACAGCCGCTGGATTTTTTTTCCTAGCTCAGTTACTTTTCTCCTCGCTTGAATCTTCAAATATTGTGTTTATTTTTTACTTTATATAATGTTGACATCTTCACTTCATGCACCAGAATACATAGAACCATTTACAAAGATCTCTTCCCAAATGTGCTTACAATCGAATGTCGCTACACATTCATGGGGACCCATGGAGGGGAATTTATCAAAACTGGACCAGATGTGCATAGCAACCAATCAGCTTCTCTCTGCAGTTTGTTCAGTTAAGATTTGTTTATGTCTGCTCCAGTTTTGATATATTCCCCCCTTACACAATGTAAGTCCTGTTTTGTCTGGGGCACATTAATACACCTGTATATTTTAGAGTTGCCGGAGAAAGCAAAGCGTCATTAAGAAACTCTCGGAAATGTCATGCACATTAGGATACCCATAAAGCCGGGTATACAAGGATATATTTTCTTCGTTCAATCTTTGGGCTGAATGAATTTATAACAGGTTTCTCCATCAAGTGTTGATGGATGAATTCCCCGCTGTTTGCATTGTATTCTGACACTGAGTGCTGGCTCCATTCAGCCAAAAATTTCCCAACATGCTCCTTTGATGATCGAGGGATGCCAGTCGGAAGAGTGATGACAGCAGCACCCACCAATTCATACCGTGTATACCCGTATTAAGATTCACATTCTGCAGGCAACATTTTCTAGCACTAAGCCATGATGCTCAGTTAAGAAATGGTTTGTTGACCAATTTAAAATAGAACTGAAGCCAAAACATATTTTTCTAGTTTGTGGATAGAGAGAGGGCTATAAACCCTGTCAACCTTTTCTTTGCTATCTGTGTCCCATTGGGGAGTTTTCCCTTCACTTTCTGTTCAAAAGACACAACAACAACAACAACAAGTGAGGGGAAATCCCTTCAAAGGGAGGGAGATCCCTGGTGGTGAGCAGGGTCACCAGAACTAGTGTCCCCATTGGAAGATTTCCCATATCTTCCTGTTATGATGACAACCCTAAATTTGTTATTTTCTTTCATTTTCAGTGATAATGGTTACCAGGACAAATGAGAGGGTGAACCTCCCTAATGGAGACACTGACACTAATATAAATGTGACAGGTGTTCTAATTTCTCTCCATTCTATCCAAAACGAAAAAAAAAGTGTGGCTTCAGTTGTACTTTAAGAAATGGCTTGTTGACCCCTTTAATGACAAATAACATCACAGGGTATTTAAGATCTATTATGGAGACCACAATCTGGTACTCAGAACCAGTATGCTGCCTTTTTCTGGAGTGGAAGTATTCAAGATTGGCACAGTTGTAAAATACATGTATTTGCAGGATGTGTACAATAGATAATAAATACATTATGATTGGATATTTAATTGCATGGAGATAGCAGAGTTTTTGGCACTATACTACGTGCCATAAGCCTACATTAAAGCTTACAAGAAGTCGTCCTTTTGTGACCCATTTGTGTTATTTCTTCAGCTTTGGAACGTTTTTGCAGTGCCGCTCACTCAGGCAAACATTCTGTTAGATTTTAATAATTCCCTTAATTGAAACTTTTACTTTTAAAATTCACCTCACTGGAGTCTGAGAAATGACCTCACATATTTGGATAATGGGCATTGTGTATTGTAAGTTGCCTATATTTACTTTATGTTTTGCCATTACTTCATCCTGCCTGTAAATGGAGCCTGCTGTTTTAATGCAAACGTTTCATTTTATATGCATTCTGAACTGAATCATGTTTGGTGTTATTGAGCCTAGGACAGGGAGGACTTTGGTCGGAACTCCTTTATCTTCAATGAAAACCTGCACTGCCAACTTTCTGAGACACTTACCTGGAACAAATATGGAGAATAGAAAATTATGGCCACAGCTTCTAATTTGCACATTTGTTCAAATCAGTGAAGAAAGTACTGAAGCCAGTGGAGCAATGGTGGCCTCAATACTTCCTCTTGTTTCTCAAGCGTAGTTCATATCTTCAAAGTGAAAACATTAGTCTCAGTCTGTGTTCCCATTGGGGACATTTTACTTCATGTCTGTGAAGACACAACTAGAATTGCGGGGGAAATTTCACTTCTGCTACCATTGGAACAAGTGTCCCCGTTGGCACATTTCCCCTCATCTCTTATTTTGGTGTCAACATTTTGAAATTCTTCTACTGTCCTGATTACAGAATAGAGAGAGAGAGTGAATCTCCACCAGCAGTGATGAAGACAGCCAAAACAGAAATTCCAGCTCCCTCTTTTTATATGTTTTCCGCTAACCCTTCTAAGCCCTAGGATGTGTGTGAGAGCATGGGAATGACACTGATGTATTGGCTCATTTTGTTTCAAGGGTTTTTCACTTCTGTTTTCTTGGGTGCTTATGTCTTCTTTCTGTTTATGATCTGTTTACAATGTTGATGACGCCGTGATCTTATCAGTAGCACAGTGCAACCTTTTGGTGATTTCAGGAGCTGCACTTGGGGTCCCCTATATCATAAAAGTTGACCTTCAGTGCCTGAAGGACCTGTGTGGATGAGCATGTTGATACTACTGTCTGTAGAGGGCCTGAGGGTCACATGATTTTATTGTTCCATACATTGGGCACCAGGGCCTTAGGGTTAAAGGGAAGGTTAGCAGAAGGGTTAGTATGAGGGGGTCCTTATGGTAGGGGATTGCTGTCTAACCAGGAGCTCTGTGCCAAAACAGCTCTGATCTCTGATCTCCCAGTGGCAAGAGCTAAATTATCACTCCTCTTTCTTTAAAATTGTTGGGCATGTTTATTCACCAAATCTTGTGAAATACTGGCTCATATATGACTATCCTTACATTTGGCACACTATAAGTAAAGGGGGTTAATGTGCCTTTCAAGTTTGTACAAGAGTAAGACCCAGCAGTTGGCCCTCGTGTAAAATCAGGCTACAAATACACAATTTTCTGAAAGTTTTGATGTCCTATAGAGTATTTAGTATGAGGATTTTTCCCCTCCAGCGAAATTGCCTGGCTTATAAATATGCTAATCAAAGTGTTTGTTCCCTGCAGAGCCCGCATAGCCAGCTAGACTCAATATATAGCAGGATTTACATTCAGCAGCACAGCATTCTGTGCAGCCGAGGCACCTGCATCAACTTAGATTGGCTTGAGCCACTATTGTTGGATCGTCTATAAAGCCATATAATTCAGCACTATTACTCTTTCATCTTCGCATGAAATAGAAAAATCCATCCCCTCGAAAGCGTATGACTACTTGGTGACCTTAGCCACTTAATGCTTAAAACCTACGGCATAAATGGGAAAATAATTGCCCTGCCTCAATATTCCTCGTACAGAAGAAAGAGGTTGAAAAAGGAAAACAGTGTGACATGTTTATTCTGGCAATTATTTACGGCATTGTCATGCACTAGATTTAGCCATGCGTTTTCCAAGTTTTGCCCTTCACGTGACAATAAAAACAGATGAAATGTCATTGTGTATGTAGCACATACAAGAATGTTGGGATTCATTGTTCTGTCTGATCTCTATCGATATAATGATTTATTTGGATAGCTAAAGCATGTTTCTCACTGCAAAAATATGTGAGCTATAAGAGGAGCAGACTGTAGTGACAGTGATGTGTATTAATAGTCTTCTTAATATACTGCTACTAGAAAAACAATACCCTAGTTAATTGATGTTTTATGGCTCCTCTCTGCTAAATCTGTCAATGTTAATAAGAACCACGTTGCACTCATTCACATGACTGTGACTGCTGTGTGCTAAGCTGTACCTCATAGGGTGATTGTTTGGTCATGGACATACCCCCTTATATTCTTTATACTACAAATGTGCATGGCCACCTACAGAATGCCACAGCTAGAAGATACCAAGCACTGTTCTTTTCTATTTTATGAAGTATGGGTTATGAGTTTATGATGTGCTCAGTACCCCCTGCTTTTGTGAGATGACAGATGCTCTTTAAAACTGAGTACAGTAGGCCCATAAGGGCCCAATCAGATAGTTGCACTACAGTAAATCATGTTACCCCAACATGTCCACCACAGTGTAGTGCCATTCATTTTAAAGGCACCACAACACACTGCGGACAGCACACGACTGTGCATATGCCATGCATTGCAGTGCCCTGCCTTAAAGATATGGTGCATGTCCAATTTTTGGTGCATTAAGGTGCACCATCATTAACTAATGTATACAACCACTGGCCATACAGTGTTATGACCAGTGGTAATAAAGTAGGTGCTGGAAGTGGCTGCTATGGAGGGCACTATTCAAAGCCTCAGGAATATGAAGATAGGTCACCAGCACTAAATATCTCAATATGCAAGAACGGTTATTTTATTGCAGAATATCATCACATAGGTCCAAATGCCAACGTTTCTGAAATGCCCAGGGTCCCTTCCTCAAGGCGACCTAGTATACAACCATTGGAAATCCATAGGCTGCCTTAACATATTGCACCGTCTCGCATACTAATATGTTGCCTTAACACATATACATTTACATCTATATGAAGGGTCTCTTCAATATTTTTTAGTTGGACTATATTTCTGCTTTTATATATCTTTTATATAGCCTTGCAGTCAGATCCAATGGGCTTGGTCCAGTTAAATTTATAGGAAGAATTGTCATTTTTTCTAAAATTGCATTGGAGTCATGCACGGAGGTCATTCGTTTAGATACAAATACTGCTTGCTGGAGTTCTCCTTTAATTACACATCTATCTGTGGATTAGCATCGCTTAGCTGGGAGCAAATGGGTTTTGCACCAAATACTTTTTTCTCTTCCTTTGATCCTTCAAAAGATTGTCTTTGCCAACCACCTCTTTATCAAGCTAAACCACAAAAAGACCAGATAAGAGCAATGTTTGATCTGAATCTATTAATAAGGAAATTATGCTAATCACTCGGTGATTGTCGAGCCAAAGCAGGGAGCAGCTTACCTTGGGAGGAGCTGACCTGAAATACAATTAGCAAAATTACTAATTACAGGAATGTGAAAGGTGACTTGCGGGAGAAGTTTGTGCACAGAAAATAGATGAATAATGAAACTGATTTTGAGATATTTGTTGTTCACATATCCATGCCGGGAACATTTGTTTTAGGGACAGTGAAAACAACTGGATGGTTTAGGACAGCAGGGCATAAAGAATACACTGCTGTATGTGAAGGAAACAGTGAGCTTCTTACTTGGTACCAATGATTCAACTAAAGATATGCTGTAAATGTTAGGAACCTAAAGTAGATATAAGCCATAACTGAATGACATTTTGTTTTCAGAAGCATGGTACATTATGAACAATTGCCATTTTTTAAAATTAAAATATGTTTTTTCTTTTTTTTCATCTTTTGTGGCATCTCAATGCAGCTAATCTCCTGCAGCTCTTTGGAGCTACTTCCGGTCCTGTGATGGCTGCACAGCATTTTGTAGGTTGGGTATTCAGATGGTGACAACAGTGGACCACGTCTGCGTAATGTGTGTTAAAACAACCACATCATACGTTTGTGGCACAGGGTGACAACACAGGACATCATGTGTCCTGTCTTTTTGCTTAATAAATATACTCGCAAGTCCAGTGGATCCAGCGTTGTCTCTTGTCCAGTACCGATCTCGTCCTTTGCCGCCATTTTTTTTCTGATGCCCCCAGGAAGCCAACTGTCTCTTCCTGGTTCCTGCAGCCAGCGACCTGATGACATACCACCCAATGTTTCTTCCCAGGGGGAGACAAACACATTATTGTCGCCTATGGTTGTGGTGCACTACATTGCTAAAAATGTGTTTTGGCAGCCTATTCAAATGAATGGACTGCTTTGGCACAATGCATGCTAACACACTATATAGATTTAGTAGGTCCTAAGTATGAAGAAATTGTAATTAGCACCTGAGAATGTTTGGCAGTTTAAGGTTGCCTGAATGATGCATTCTGGGAGCTTTGTTGTGCAATTAGCAACCGGCTTCCATGGCCTGTTCCTCACACCCCAATGCTGGCTAGTAAGGTCACCATTCAAAGTGATGGGCTACTTATGGACTTCAGAAGATAGGGTGTGGTCCACAGCCAGTAATTGAACGCTCTGGTCATCATTGTGGATGTTAGAGCTCCTCGTGTCAAAGGCTTTTGGGAAAGGGAAGTGCA
The DNA here is from genome assembly GCF_000935625.1 of Nanorana parkeri. NCBI lineage: Eukaryota > Metazoa > Chordata > Amphibia > Anura > Dicroglossidae > Nanorana > Nanorana parkeri. The sequence goes on from NW_017306272.1 coordinate 1,716,876, forward strand.
GATACCTAAAATGATGCACACAGTATCTTGTTATTGATGTTTTGGTACACGTTTGGTTTGAAGCTGGAACATGATCAACAATAAAATAAAACACATTGGGGTTGATTTACAAAAGACACATAGGCTGTTCACTTTGCAAGGGAACTTGCACTTTGCAGGGGAAATTATCCGTAGCTTAGTGAATGAGGTGACGTTCTGCTGACTTTCTTAATCATATCACAAGCAAACAAACATACATTTTTCTATTTTCCTTGTACTTGATTGGATATTCTTTGCAAAGTGAAACATCACCACATTCACCAAACTAAGCGAAACTTCGCCTGCAATGTGTAAATTGCCTTGCAAAGTGTACAGCCTATTTGCCTTTAGTAAATCAGCCCCATTGTCTAAAGCTGTTCATACAACAGTAGAATTTTGTTCCATTAATTTTTCGAAATGTTCATTTGACTCTCTTATAATTAATGGAGTCAAAAAGTGATGAAAAAAAATCAAAGGAGCGGGATACAAAATGTCTCTCAAGCAAACCAATTCTAACAGTGAATGCGGTTTTCATTCAGGAAACTTCATTCATTTCAAAATTGAATGTTAAAATCAAACTAAATTTTGAAGGACTTTCTTGTGGCTTTGTTGAATACTCTGATGAGATTGTTTTATGCATAAACTGTCATGCAAATATCAGTGAGTGTATGTCCAGCTTTAGTGCCTAAAAGTGACATCTCCTGCATGTTTTTTTTTCCCAACTCTGAAGCTTTATTGGTGAGGGTCTCTTGAAGTGCTTCTTATCTCAGCATTCCTTCTAGGGAGAGTCATATTTCTCTTTATTAGGGATTCAATAAACAAGAGAAAAACAAAGGATATATCACTGTAATATAGGAAAACATCAGTGGTCTGACCACACCAGAAAGTCTCAAGTGATTTTAACAATTTATGTTCATAAGATACAATAGGATTTATTTATGTTCTGTTACTTGGATGCATTTTACTGAACATTTCTAGTTCATAGATCTTTTAATTGCAGATGGATTCTGACCTAACAGAGTGCAAAACATTCCTTGGATTATTGATGCCAGGGAGAGCCATCACCATCTGTTCTTGACTTGCTAGCAAGGCATGCTGGGAATTTACTAGTTGGGGATGTTTTCTTTACACAAAAATCCACTAACCTAACTTGGTGATGGCCAACCAGTTAGAGATTGCAGGCCTCAAATACAACCTCTGTCTTCTGAGGGGACAACTATAACATTATTTCCAAATGTAGTTACTATTAAACTATGACATTTTGTTGCAGTGTCCCTATGCTGATTTTTTTAAGATAATTTAAATTATCTTGTTTTAAAGTTATAATATAAATGTTAAACAAATGAAATTAAAATTAACTAAAAATAGTCATAGTAACATTGCAAATAAATTTAATAGTTTATTAGCAAAGTTAATATTAAATACATTTAAAAAAGAAGGAACAACTATAACATCATTTCCAAATTTAGTTACTATGAACTTACTAGGAAATCTAGTTGCAATTTAACTATGCTGATTTTTTTGTTAATTTAATTTAACTTGTTTTAAAGTTATAATATAAATGTTAAACAAATTAAAATTAACTAAACATTTTCATGGTACCTACATTTCATAGTTTAATAGCAAGTTGTTATTAAATAAAATTAAAAACGAAGGAACAACTATGCCATTACTTACTATGACCTTACTAATAAACTAGGAAAATTAGCTGCAATGTAACTATGCTGATTGTTAGTTAAAATGGGGCAATAAAGGGTCTGTTCATTGAGTGAGGTGAATCCTTTGGAACCAGTATGCAGCGTCTAGGTCATGCAATGGCATCCTTAATAAAAGAAAATAGAAACAGGATTTTTTTAAATTCACGAGCATAAGAAAATATGTACAAAACCATTATGCATTCCTCATAAGATGATAATATGAAATCTAATTGGTTGTTCTGAGTTTATGCACTTTACATATTATCAATGCTCTTTGAATCACTTTACTAAATAAGCCCATTTAACCTAATTTCAGTAAAAATATATAAAGCGGTAACCTGATGTTAGCACATTGTGGGTGGCATGGAATTTTTTTATGGCTTTTGTACATTCGTAAAGTGACATTAAAGGCAAAAAATGTTTTCCCTCCCCCCAATGTTTATGTCAGCACTTACCTTAAACGAGGTCTCTTAATCCGATCTTCTTCTTTCTTGATGTTTTCATCTGTCCCTCCAGCGGTGCGGCGGCTCCCCAATCCAGCGCTGACTCCTCTGTCCTTGCAGGCACTTCCGATCCCGTGGTGTCTGCATGCGGGTGCACGCGTCCATAAACTTACCTTGCGTCTCTGCTCGTCTCCTGGCCGAAAATCTGAACTGGACATGCACCCGCCCCAAGATGCTTTGTGGCCGCCCGAGCAGTTTCAGATTCTCGGACGGGAGCGCGCGTCGAAGATGGGGTAAGTTTAAACTGCTGTTAAAGCTGGTTTACAAAAAACAAAAACTTTTTGCATATATATTTACTGCTTGCTAGCAGTAGATATAGGCAAAAAAAACAGAGGGTTTTAGCGGACCTTGCACTTAAAGGAGAACTATGGGGTTAGGGCTTTTCCACATAAGGGTAATGGGAGGACACAAACTGGCGTCACCCTAAGCTCAGTATACCGCGAGCTAGAGCTCGCGGTATACTGAGACGCCGCAGCTGAAACGGATCCTGACAATTATGTCTGGATCCGCCCAGCTGCGTGAGTGACAGTTGGCTCTGCCTATCTAGAGGCAGAGCCAGCTGTACCCGCCCCCTCCCCGTCCGTTCCGCCAGTCAGCGCTGGAGGATTGGAGCGGGGAGGGGGGAATCCAGCCCCTCCCCTGTCACTGCTTTCTGCCGTGACAGGATCGAGAAGTGGGCGAACGCCGGTATGTGTTCGCTCACTTCCCGATCTACTGAGCCGACCTGTGACAGTTTCATTGTCACAGGTCGGCTAGAACTATGAGGATGAGTGAAAAGCACTCACCTCATAGTTCTCCTTTAAATACAAGGTCTGCTTATTACATTGCATCCCACCCCTCCGTGTAATATTTGCTGCTTTCAGCTAAGAAAAACACCTGTGCAAAAAAAATTAGTAAAAGTACTTACCTTATAGCTGGGTTCTGCACGCAGCACATAGGCGAGGGTGACAACAGAGTCCTTCCAGTGAAATCCTGGAAATGCCGAGGATCCCTGATCTCCTGAGAAAACACTCCTGCGTAGTGCAAAGCATCTCACTAGTCCTACCTTTTCATATTTGACTAGCGTGTACCTTTAAGATACAGCGTTCATGTTTCCAATTATGATTTCATTTCACTTTTATCATTGTATCCCTTATTGTTTAACATTTTTTTTTTCTGTTTAAGTAATGTGCTTTCACTGTCTACTTCCAATCCTCTTTGGGATTTACATTTTTATACCTTCATACATGACATTAGTTATTTTTTTGTCCCATTAGGGATTGACATTTTAAAACCTTGATAAAGGTATGATGGATAAGGATTTACTCTGTGTTTATTGTATCACTCACAGAAATCAAAGTTTAAAAAGAAAGAAGTACGTTATCTCCTCGGCTGCACATTGCTTTCTTTATGTGTAAGTAGCTTGTGAAATGCCATGCACATCAAAAAACTAGACTAATAGTTTCTTTAGCTGACCCAGATAAAGTTCCATGTCCTGGCTAAGTACATGTGAAAGCGTGATTTCTTTTCATCATTCAATTAAAGATCATTTGATTAGATGATTTGTTGATTAGTTTTATATTTTTGCACCTGGTAGGAATTATTTGATATACTTTGATGAAATATTGATGAACTGTAGATGTCTATGAAGTCTGTTAAGTCTCGGGTTCTGATATTTCTGTAGAGATCCCTAAAGTCTGTGCATGCAGATACCATTTAGGGAAGGGAGGGTGGGAGTCTTGCTTAAATTGGTGGTTGTGGATAATGTCATATCATACAAGGGAGAGCACAAGGTGGTACCCGAAAAGAGTGTGCACATTCCTAATATTTGTATTTGGTGTAGGTGGGGCAGAGGCGGCTCTAGAGTTTGCGAGGCCTTAGGCGAAACCTAAACATGAGGCCCCGCTCAGGCCTGTGGGGTCTCACCAGGGCTCCGAGGGATCTCACCAGCCTGGTTAGACCCCACAGAGCCCTGGTGAGACCCCACAGAGCCCTGGTGGGACCCTACAGAGCCCTGGTTAAACCAGGGTTCTGTAGGGTCTCACCAACACAAGGGCTCTGTAGGGTCTTACCAGGGCTCTGTGGGGTTTAACCAGGAATAGTGAGAACCCACAGAGCCCTACTTTAACCAGGGCTCTGTGGGGGTCTCCCCAGGGCTCTGAGGGGTCTAACCAGGCTGATGAGACCCCACAGAGCCCTGGTGGGACCCTACAGAGCCCTGGTTAAACCAGGGTTCTGTAGGGTCTCACCAACACAAGGGCTCTGTAGGGTCTTACCAGGGCTCTGTGGGGTTTAACCAGGAATAGTGAGAACCCACAGAGCCCTACTTTAACCAGGGCTCTGTGGGGGTCTCCCCAGGGCTCTGAGGGGTCTAACCAGGCTGATGAGACCCCACAGAGCCCTGGTGGGACCCTACAGAGCCCTGGTTAAACCAGGGTTCTGTAGGGTCTCACCAACACAAGGGCTCTGTAGGGTCTTACCAGGGCTCTGTGGGGTTTAACCAGGAATAGTGAGAACCCACAGAGCCCTACTTTAACCAGGGCTCTGTGGGGGTCTCCCCAGGGCTCTGAGGGGTCTAACCAGGCTGATGAGACCCCACAGAGCCCTGGTGGGACCCTACAGAGCCCTGGTTAAACCAGGGTTCTGTAGGGTCTCACCAACACAAGGGCTCTGTAGGGTCTTACCAGGGCTCTGTGGGGTTTAACCAGGAATAGTGAGAACCCACAGAGCCCTACTTTAACCAGGGCTCTGTGGGGGTCTCCCCAGGGCTCTGAGGGGTCTAACCAGGCTGATGAGACCCCACAGAGCCCTGGTGGGACCCTACAGAGCCCTGGTTAAACCAGGGTTCTGTAGGGCCTCACCAACACAAGGGCTCTTTAGGGTCTTACCAGGGCTCTGTGGGGTTTAACCAGGAATAGTGAGAACCCACAGAGCCCTACTTTAACCAGGGCTCTGTGGGGTCTCACCAGCACCAGGGCTCCGTAGGGTCTCCCTAGGGCTCCCACCATGGCTTTGTCGGGTCTCGCCAGCCTGATTAGACCCCTCAGAGCCCTACTACCAGGCCTCTGTGGGGTCTCACCAGGGCTCTGAGGGGGGTCTCACCGGGGTAGCAGGGCTCTGTGGGGTCTCACCAGCACCAGGGCTCCGTAGGGTCTCCCTAGGGCTCCCACCATGGCTTTGTCGGGTCTCGCCAGCCTGATTAGACCCCTCAGAGCCCTACTACCAGGCCTCTGTGGGGTCTCACCAGGGCTCTGAGGGGGGTCTCACCGGGGTAGCAGGGCTCTGTGGGGTCTCACCAGCACCAGGGCTCCGTAGGGTCTCCCTAGGGCTCCCACCATGGCTTTGTCGGGTCTCGCCAGCCTGATTAGACCCCTCAGAGCCCTACTACCAGGCCTCTGTGGGGTCTCACCAGGGCTCTGAGGGGGGTCTCACCGGGGTAGCAGGGCTCTGTGGGGTCTCACCAGCACCAGGGCTCCGTAGGGTCTCCCTAGGGCTCCCACCATGGCTTTGTCGGGTCTCGCCAGCCTGATTAGACCCCTCAGAGCCCTACTACCAGGCCTCTGTGGGGTCTCACCAGGGCTCCGAGGGGGTCTCACCAGGGTAGCAGGGCTCTGTGGGGTCTCACCAGGGCTCTGTGGGATCTAACCAGCCTTGTTAGACCCCACAGTCCCCTGGTGAGACCCCACAGAGCCCTGGCGAGACCCCACAGAGCCCTGGCGAGACCCCACAGAGCCCTGGCGAGACCCCACAGAGCCCTGGTCTCACCACGGCGATGTGGGGTCTCACAAGCACCAGGGCTCCATAGGGTCTCACCAGGGCTGCATGGGGTCTCACAATGGCTTTGTGGGGAATCACCAGGGCTCTGAGGGGGTCTCACCAGGGTAGCAGGGCTCTGTGGGGTCTCACCAGGGCTCTGTGGGGGTCTCACCAGGGCTCTGTGGGGGTCTAACCAGCCTTGTTAGACCCCAGGGACAGCTGGTGAGACCCCACAGAGCCCTGGTTAAACCGCGGCTACCTAGGGTCTCCACAGGACTCTCTAAGGTCACAGGGCTCTCACCATTGCTGTAGCCTGTGAAGGCTGCCTCTCACCAGGACTGTGCAGGGAGCGTCTCACGGGTGGGAGCGTCTCACGGGCGGGAGCGTGCAGGACGAGCCGTTGCTGACGTCTGCCCCTGACGATCCACCCTCCCAGCCAGATTCAACTCCACCTCCTCCCAGCCAGATTCAACTCCACCTCCTCCCAGCCAGATTCAACTCCGCCTCCTCCCAGCCAGATTCAACTCCACCTCCTCCCAGCCAGATTGGGATCCTTGCACTGTGGATGGGAGGGGTGAGATGCTTCCGAGTGGCTGGTGGGCGGAGCTCCAGAAGACCACTGGGCGAATGGACGGACCGAGGAAACAGATAAGCTCTCAGCCCTGTCGCTGTCAAATGGAGAGCCTCCGTTTGACAGCGACAGGGCTAAGAGCTCACGACGTTACCTGGCTGTGAGGTAATGTGACGGAAGGGCAAATTAGGCAGTCGCGAGGCCCTCGGGAGCGCGAGGCCTAAGGCGATCGCCTAATTTGCCTAATTAAAGAGCCGCCTCTGAGGTGGGGATAGGGCCTTGAATTTTTAGATAATAAATATATAGTTTGTAGGAATGCACTGATACCTATACTGGTATCGATATCAGTGCCGATACAGGGCATTTTCACGATATATAGTGCTGATGCTGGCACTTTAAATATTTAAATAGCTTTGTGCTATTGCCCTGACGCCCGGGACATGCAGTTAGCGGGTAGTTTATTTCTACATTTAGCCCTGCTAATAGAGCACAATGCTGTGCTGGATTTTCTGTACTGGAGAGCAGGCTCATAAAGAGAGCCTGTCGACTCCGAATTATATCACATAGGGGATTGTTAGTCCCTGTGTGATGTCAATAAATGTAAGTGAAAAAAAGTAATATAAAATAAAAAAGTGCTAAAAAGGTAAAACAAGTGATAAAAAATAAAAATAGAAAATAATAAAATAAAAATGTAAAACGTCATGAAGTGAATAAAAAGGGATGTCCCTATAAGAAAAAGTATCAGTAATTAGTATTGTCAAGTACCTGAGGGAAAGTTAAAAAAATGGTATTGGTGCATCCCTAATAGTTTGGATACACCAAGCACATCTCCTATGTGCTATATTCATACCACAAGCACATAAAATACCACAGTAGAATATTAAAGTCAAGAATTACAATATATGGAAGCACAGCACATTACTGTAGTTGAATCATGCAACACCATCTCACCATGTATGGGGCACATATTATCAGGCAGAAAGAACTGAGGAGACTGGGAATCCAGCAAGTTAGCAAAGCCGTGCATTGATCTATAATAATATAATATTTATAAATAGATATTGCACTTAAATTAGTAATGGGGCACTTACCTGACATACCCCTTGCATACACCAAATAGATACTATGCAAGTCTAGTGAAAGTATCCCCAGTGATTGTGTTTATGAATGATCATATACTGTATTTTTCCGTCTATAAGACGCCCCCAACTTTTCTTACCCAAAATTCAGAAATCAATATTTTGTATCCAAAATCCAAGTCTTAAGCCTCGGCTCCAGGTTTGGCCATTTTGCTGGTTTTCCTCTCAAGGCCTTCTTCTTTTTGGGCATCTTAAGGAGTTGCTCTTCCTGTTTTCCCCACTGTCTGATCATACACTCAGTGGGAGGAGGTCCAAATTGTCTCTCTGCAGCTCTATTTCCATGCTCTTTTGCATAAGTGATTACATCCAGTTTAGATTTTGGAGAGTAAGCCAGCTGCTTTACCGGTATTTTTTCATTTTCTGACATATTTATGGGCACAGAATGGTCCGACATTACCGCTCTGGGCACTGGCTACACGTTTTCCCCAGCAACAGCTGACGTCAGGTACAAAAGATTTATGATTGGGGGAAAACTGTTATCTTGTCTCTGCAATCGGAAGTTTCACTGGTGAGGCTAGTTTGCAGTGGTGCCAGCACTTTCGGCAGTTTCTAAACCGCGGCCCCCCGTGTATAAGACGCCCCTCTATTTTTAGGTAAACATTTTGATGAAAAAGTAGCGTCTTATACATGGAAAAATACGGTATCTCTCTGTGTATGGTAAGCTTATTAAACTGGCAAACTTTTTTCAATAATGATTCCAGGTCAAACAATTATACATTGCCCACCAAAGTATTTCATTACATTTTTTGGCATAATGTTTACAAACAGCTGACTCCAACTCTCTCAGCTCTGGGGCAGAGCGGTCTCCAGCATCTGTTCATTTGGAAAAGGGAGGAGCAGGGAGCAGTGGAATGATGTGCCGTGCTGTGCCTGTGTGTTTGTGGAGACACACACATATTACTAGTACACAAGGGTGGCTAAATAGGACCCTGCAAGGGAAAGGAGACACCCTAATGCATAATATCAGGGCCAGAACTCAGGGAACCAGCTGTTATTGCAGGAAGCTAACACTTTTAAATATCAAGGAGCAGCATCCATTGTAAGTTATCCAATCAGCATTTGAAATCGCTTTAAAACCTTTGAACTTTAATATCACTTTAAAGGTTCGCACAGCTGGTCATCTGGGGATCAACCAAGGTCCATCAATTTCAAAGTCCATTAAATCTCACTCAAGTGGGATTATTCTGACTGTATATTTAAATAAATGTGCCTGGGCATCATGCCTGCTGTATGTGCTGCTAAAAGCGAACAGCACTTGTTCTATTCACTTGCATCCACCTGCGTTTTGAAGTCACGCACTTCTGGTATAAACATCTAGTTTGCTGCCTGGGCAGTTCAGTAATATCTTAACAGAGGGTCAGAGCAGTCCCACTTGAGCTGCAATAAATGGACCCTGGGGGTTGGGAGATTTGGGGTGCTTCCCAGATGTTGGTTTACATGAAGTTGGAGGCATGGTGTGACTTCTAGGTTCTAGGTAACTTTGTTGGCATTCTTGATGATTTGGCAGACGCTTTACTTTCCGCTTAGTTAATTAGATGAGAATTCAGTCACATGTTACAATACTTAAGAAGGTGTTCAATAAGGGTATTATGGGAATCGGTAAGGATATGGAAAGGCCAGGATGTCTTGAAGTGTGCGGATAGCAAAATAAGAAAAGATGGGATTACGGAGATGGAATCATTTTCTATCTAAAACACATAAGTTTATAGATTTTTTTTATTCCTTTGATCCTCAACTTTTCATTTTATTGCAGCGTGCTTGAGAATTCATGTATGAAAGTGGGTTAAAGATCCTAATTAGAAGAAGATGAATGCTATACTGTATATTTAAATGAGAAATGTCTGCTACTCTACTTTTCCTGATGATCCCATTAAAGGTTTTAAGGTGATGCAGGAATATCCCGTCTTCTCATTAGTATTTTGCATGCTGTTTTAATTTTCATTTCATCTTAGAGAATCTTTTAAAACGCTTTAAATTTTTTTTTAGCTGTAAAATATTTTAGAGCCGACGAAAATGTCACAGAATGTAAAATTGTATTGATAGATGAGCCACCCTCATTAAATTGCTTCTGTTTGTGGATACTGGCAGTCTGTTATAAATGGTTATTTTAATTTGATTTCTTTGACATTTTTATATTAGTATCCAGTTACAATAATCACCGTTCTTCATGGCATCAGACAATAGGACCCAAATGACAGGCAATCTGTAGCAATTAAGAAACATGGAGCAGCTCTACTCTCTTGTCTGCAGTCCCACTGCTTGAACCTGGGTGCCTGGCAAAGCGTCCGCCAGAGCCTTCACTGAGCAATAGGTTTCACCCTTCACTTGACAATATGTAAAAAGCAGCACTCGCAAGGGGATCCGTTCATCCAATACTTTATCTGCAAAAAGGCATATAAGCAGCAAACAAACAAATGCTTTATTTACTGCTTTTATGCCTTTTTCAAAATAAAGTATTGGATGGTAGGATCCCCTTGCGAGTGCCGTTTTTTTAACCTATTGCCAAGTGAAAGGTAATAGACCAAGCAGGGTAATTGAACTACCGTATTTGCCGCCGTATAAGGCGACTGGGCGTATAAGATGACCCCCTACTTTTTGTGTTAAAATATAGGTTTTGGGCTATACTTGTCGTATAAGACCAGTATAGCCCCAAATTTTTTTTAAATGCACCCACTATTCTCCATGGCGGTATTCCCGAGTGTGGCTTGGGGTTAATTTTCAGTACCATAAGCGGTAACCCAGAGCCACACTCGGGATTACAGTCTCTTACCTTGTCCATGATCCCCGCAGTGTCCTCCATCTTCCGGGTTCCGTCCTTCAGGTACATGCAGTATACCGCACTGAGCCAATTACAGCAGGCTTTGTATTCATTATTACAGGCTTTGTATTAATGAATACAAAGCCTGCCGTGATTGGCTCAGCGCGGTATACTGTATGTAGCCGAAGCTACATAAAGTATACCCGGTGTATAAGACGACCCCCGTTTTTCGGGAGATGTTTTTGGGTCTAAAAACCCGTCTTATACGCCGGCAAATACAGTAACATTATTTATTTTATTACAGTGTTACATTTGCATTCTATTCTATTTCATTTTCTTTGTTTAAGATTTTAAAGCTCAACCATGCCGGATATGATGTGAACCGGCCCTTAATGTAGAAAAACACTTTTGGTACTTAAATAAAACCTTTTCATACATATCGGTACATCAGACCAATAAGAGACAATTGAGGAGGAAAATGTAAAGAGGGATGGGGTTCCATATGAGGGACAGTCCCTCCAAATGAGGCACAGTTAGGAGATATGAGGTATGGATATTTATACAAGAATAGTTGTTAATGTGACTCTATTATTTAACATTTATATTTAAAGTTTTTAGATCTGTTGGGGTTGATTTACTAATGACAAATAGGCTGTTCACTTTGCAGGGCAATTGTCTTTTTAGCTTAGGGAATGAGGTATAGCTTTGCTGACCTCTATCACGTACAAGCAAAAATACTGTTTCTTTGAGTTCCTGCACAAATTGGATATTCTTTGCAAAATTAACTTTCACCACATTTACTAAGCTAAGGGAAATTCCCTTGCAAAGTGAACAGCCTATTTGCCTTCAAATAGTAAATCATACCCATTAATATCATACACAGTATATGTAAAAAGTTCAAACCATACCATCTGTCCTGTCTTATTTATCTATGTGGAAGCATGTATGTTTGTGGTTGCTGTTGAATTGTAAATATGTCATTGATTTTTTTCCAAACTATTCCTGTTTAGCATATCCGTTTGAAGTGGTGTACATTATACAAAGTGTCCTAAATATGTTGCGGTTCATTAACCACAAGTGCTTGTTGCATCACTGTATTGGTTGTTGAACCAGTATGTTGTGCAATACTCCTTTGTCTTAATCATTTATAGGGTCAATTGTAATTATTGTTCTGTAGAGGAGCACACCTCAATAAAAATAAAGCGTGCTGCCAATCTAGTGGCTAATTCTCCTTTGTTCTTCTGCTATAGGTCCATTTGCAGTCCCTTTGGCCGTCAAAGCTGCACTTCAATAATATTGATATATTGTTTTTCTTTTTAGGATTATACCACTGGTTATATTCTCTATAATACTTATGCATCGGTAGATATATATATAAAGCATTATGAATTAGATTTAAAAAGCAGTTGATGATAGCACTGATATAACAAAGGCAAGCAATTAGAAACCAGTTGGATGAAAACCAAGGTTGTTAAATTGTGTCGTTCTCTAGACAAGGTAGAAAGTAATATTGAGAAAAGATTAAGCTTCTGCTATTGTGAATGCTAATTCCATCAAAAACACTTTTCTGTCTGCTTTTTGTGCTCTTTACATTATGTTGATCATGAACAAATGTTTTTATATTAGATGTGAACTCCTGACCCAAGATCTGGGTGTTCCCAATAAATGCTAGGGTGTGCTGCACCAAATGACGTGATCATACCACTTAGGGAAAGGGTGTAGAGGTGAAATACAAGTGTTCTGAGGGTTGGAAGAAAACAGTAAAATAGGCTAAAAGTTGGGTTGAGGAGTTAAACGGTGATCCATATTTGTGTGAACCATAAGATATCATTTATAGCATGTGTGCTTCAAGCAGCTTTGAGTTCCAGTTGCACTTACAAGTCTTTGTGACACCGTTTACTACATACTGATATATTTATGCTATTATATGCTATTATATGAAAGAGGGTCCTGTTTCCAAATCAATGATTGTTGCAGTAAAATAGGAATGAACATTCTATTAGCCCTGGGCTCCCTATTTAATATTATTGTCTAAGGCTGTAAAATATGATTTTGTGATTGGCAATGGTATACTCCTGAAAACTGGTGGGCAGGAAATGCCTTAGGTCCCAAAAAGCTTGCATTTTATTGTCCGTGCTCACTAAGCAGACACTTTAGGGCCGGATCACACAATAGAATTGCAATAAATGCATGCTGCTTGAGCTTTTAGTATACACTTTTACAAAGCGCAATGTACACTAAGTGTGCTGGTGCATTGCGTTGCCATTTGCCATGTGCTGTGGTGAAAAAAAGTAGTTCATGCATTACTTTTTTTCACAACAATGGCAACACAGCGCTTCAGCACACCTAGTGTGTGCTGCATTGTGCTGTATGATAATGTGCACTAAACGCACGAGTACTGTGTCTTTAGCTTAATGTTGTGATGTAAACTGCCCGTTAAAGTGGTCGTGGCAGTTGTAGCATTAGGGGGGCTTCTGATGTGAAGTGGGCTTCTGATGTAAAGGGGAATCTGATATGAAAGTTGGGGGGTCCATTATAATATTATAAATCTATTTTATTTTAGACTGGGGTACCTTGAGAGTTTTCATATATTTAAGGGGTGCTGGGACTGAAAGAAGGTTGAGAAACGCTGCATTAGAGAGTGCTCTAACCAGCCACAAGTGAGAAGAGGGTAGAGAGATAAAGTAAGCAATCTGACACTGAAGCACAACAAAAGTCATAAAATGTCCAAATAGCACAAAAGGAGGAACAGTAACACAGAGTTCACTAGCCTGAGTTGTAGCAAATATTCACAAGTTGGGGTTGTCTTTTACTATCAAAGTCAGGCATCGTTTCACTACATATACAAGGTTGTGGGAATTGTTAGAGCCCTATATATACAGACACACAAACAAACACATAAACGTTTGAACTGGATGTCTTTATTCAACCTCACCTACTATGTTACTATGTAAGGTACAGACATTCCACAGGCTCTACATTCCTATCCAGGATAACTCAAATTAGCCATGTTTGCCAACATTCTAAAACATTTGGGGGATACTTTCTTGTGATAGTAAAAATAAAATGGAGTGTTGTGGCAGTATATATGTTAAGTGTTTGTGATTTATAGTGACCCACGGTTCTTCCTACACATACTGCTATGGTATGCTTTGTATGCTACAAAAGGGATGACCAAGGATTTTATTTATATAGCACTACTTAGCATTCCAGAGAAATTAGTTTTGCAAGGATACCTTACCCCTATGTTTATGAGCAGAGGAAGCCAGAGCAAAAAATGTTTCCAGAGATGGAACCTATAGAGATCAAAAAGACATTTGTAGAGGTTTTTACCTAATGTAAATGTTTAAAAGAGTGAATATAATATTGCATAAAGTAAAAAAAAAAGCAACCCATGAAAATCAAAACAGTCTTTGTACCTTATAAAGCACAACACATGATCCAAAATGAATGTAGTATCACTTTTTTTAAACTTTTACATTTGCATTGAATTATGGTCACTGAATGGAGCTGAGGATCATATACATTTCCTATGCTCCCCTACTCCATCTAGTGGCCATAATGCCGTGTGAATATACAAATGTCAGATGTTCGCAAGTTCTGCAAAGTTTTATAAATATAGCTCTTAAAGTGTATGTAAACCCTAAGGGCTAGTTCACACCAGAACTGTGTGTGCCTGCGCAGTTGCAATGCGGTTTGCCGCAATTTACCACGATTGATGCATTTATTTTTTTGGCTTAAAATGGGATTTCAGGTACATTCCAGTGCGTTTGCATGCGTTTTTGATGTGTTTCGGTGCAATCCTAAAATAGGGCAAGTTATATTTTTTTGACTGCATTGGAAGGGACTGCACTGGTGTTAATAAAGCACCATAAATCCCATAGCAACCATTTTTCTCTCACTGATTACGGCCTGCGGCCCGATGTCAGGAATAAAAGAAGCAGAGAAAGGTTTGCTATGCTCGATGCTCGATTGAGCATAGCGAACCTGCCCGGGAAGAAAGTTGTTTTTTCCCCTCTGATTTACGGTGTCTGAGTTACGATGCTCCGATGTCAGAAAAAAAACCCGCGGAGCAGACCTTTCCCGGGGCCGCGAGGCGACCCCCGGCAGATAGTCATTCGAACTCCCACGGGGTCGCGACCCCCACGTTGAGAACCGCTGCTCTAAGGGCTAGTTCACACCAGCCACAGTGCGTTCTGGCCCGATTCTGGCTTGAACGCACTGGATTGCATTGTGGCGGTCACAACGTGATCGGCTGCGTGGAAACGCAAGGAACATCAATTCCTGCGGTCTGATGTTCCTCTAAGGGCTAGTTCACACCAGACACAGTGCGTTCTGGCACGATTCTGGCTGGAACGCACTGGATTGCATTGCGGCTGCCACAACGTGATCGGCTGCGCGGGAACGCAAGGAACATCAATACCTGCGGTCCGGTCCAGTCAGAAAAAATGCTGCAATTTTTTGTGACCGGACCGGAAAGCAGGCAATGATGTGCCTCGCGTTCCTGTGCGGCCAATCGCATTGTGGCCGGAGGGCGTGGCTGCGGTGCCGTTCACTTCAATGCACCGCCACGTCCCCTCTTGCCCCACAACAAAGTTAGTCGGCCGCAATCCAATCCAGTGCATTCTGGCCAGAATCGGGCCGGAATGCACTGTGGCTGATGTGAACTAGCCCTTATTCTATTTTCAGTATGTCTACTATAATGTCTCACTTTATACAGTTATGTTAGGCAAATCTTTTTTGTGAATCTTTGACAGTTTTGTGAATCTTTTGTGATCACTTTTGTCTGACTCCAAAACATTTCTAATATGGGATCATTAAACTGCTTTTTGATATCTTTGTTAATGTACATGGAGGCAACGTATACAAATGGATCTTTGTGTTGGATCCTTTAAGAAATTCATTCGAATACAACTATGCACATTTCTGGAAACCGATTTAGTGGTTACTTTCTATGAAAATAATAATAATTCATATTATGAAACTTTTTGTTTATAGAATCAGTAACATCCGTTACATCTCAATGAACCAAAAGAGAAAGGATGAATGTTAATAGAGAAAGATTTGCCTTTTTGGGTCGCTGGTGTCTAAAACATTTTATGGAAATCATTTCCAGCTGAAAGGAAATGCTGTTTCCAGTGTCATTTTTCTGCTTGTTCGAGAAAATACTGAAAGCGTGTGCCGGAGCATGCAGAGTCTGCACCAGCAGTGATTATTTTAACAGTTTCACTGATTTCAACGATGGCAAATTACAATGTTCCCAGCTGAAATTACTCTCCTTCTCCTCTCTGGCTTCTCGCTGTAGCTGATGAGTACTCAGTCTGAATGGCCTGTTCAAACAGCAAGCACTTTCAACCCTTGCAGAGCTTTAGATGATGTTAGCTAGAGTCTAGCCATTGTGAGCGAGGTGGTTTTATTTTGTTTTTTAATGCAATATTGTGCATACATTCCCAGTAATATATGGTGTCAGATATTGTGTGTAGAAATCGTCATTTGCGATTCATTCATTTGCTTAAAAATTGTGAAATGTTGTATCTGTATAACTGAATACAGTACACTAAGGGCCCATTCACACCAGTGTGTTACAGTTACCGCAACACTTCAACCAGGACATTATTTGCATAGACTTTGAATGTACTCGCAATGTTTGCATGAGTCTCCTCTGGGTATCCGGCCCGGGTTTCCCCCGGATAGTCCAGTTTCCTCCCATACCACAAAGACATACTGGTAGGTTAATTGACTCTAAATCGGTCCATGTATGTATGTGAGATAAGGACCTTAGATTGTAAGTTCCTTGAGGGCAAAGAATAGTATGTAAAGTGCTGTGTAAGTTGATGGCGCTATATAAATGCCTGTAATAAATGAATAAAGCGGAGCAATGTGTGTTACATGTGTTGGCACAAAGTGGTGTCATTCATTATTCCTGATACTGATGTGTGTTGTGGTGTGCTGCACTTTTGCTAGTGACATGAAGTTAATGGAGTGCCCCATGGGATCTTGTCACCCCACAGCCTCCACTTCCTTTCTTCATGTTGGGTTTGTTGTTTAACATCAATAATTGAATTAGCTTTGATCCTGTGCAGCAAAGCTAAGCAGCCAATAACATTTAAGTGATGGAAGTTCACCCATTTTTGGTCTGCTCGAAAGTGTATACCATTTTGAATGTTTAATCAAGCTGTTATCTCCCCTCCATTTGTCGTTGCCTTAAACTTTATTGTGGGGATTGTTGCCCACATGTGTAGTCGGACAGTGGTTACGGTGGTGCCTGGTGGTTTGCTACAGTTACTTGGTTGCTTGAGTCCTGAAACACTGAGCAGGTGGTTTGGTGAAAGTTTTTAGGGTTGGTTTGTGTCTTAAGAGGTAATAGTCTGCTTTAATAAAGGTTATCATATTCTGTTATTTCAATCCAAATGAAGGGAGACTGCGGCCACAATTTTCCACACTTTGGTTTCCGTTTTTTATCATTATGGTTCAGATTACTACTGGGTGGGCGGTTATTGGGGTGGCTGTATGGTGAGCTGTATGACCCCATGAAAATACAAGGCATGTGAATGGACAAGGGGAGAGGTGGGGTGTATAAATGACACTATGACTTCCCTGTTTGAGATAAACAATTGTTTCCTATGTGCCCTGTTAACATCATACATGTGCGGGGTGCGGAAAAAAAAATGCAGCTCAATGGACATGATGTGAACACATTAGGATTTAAAGGGGTTGCAACAAATAAGCAAGCAGCAAGTGCCCAGAACGCTCAATAATGCTGCTTCTGCACAAAAACGCAGTTCAACAAACATGGTGTGAACAACCTAAGAAAAACTAAAGCTCCCTATGGTCATCTAGAATGCTCAACATCCTGAAGAAAAAAAACATAAAACAGTAGTTATTATAGTCATATAGGCAAACCAGGAAGCTTACATTTTATTAAGGGAAAATTTGATGAGCTGATCTCATAATCCCATAAACCATCCTCTCTTAACTCAATTACTGTACGCTGTCTGGAACAACTAGCTGCTGTTATATATTATGTCTGTCATCACAAGCTGACCTCAGCAGGCAGTTTATATTCAACAGCATTCATAATTCATAAAAAAATAATGTAGGCTGCTTAGACATTCAGTTTATTTCAGTCAATTGTGAGAAACACAATAAGGGTGACTTTAAGGATTTACAAAGAGTCAACCAACAAAAAAGCTTTAAATTCAGTTTTTCGCTGCAATAGATTAAACCACTTTTGAACTTGTACTTTTGTTTTATACAATAACAGCTGCAATTATTGAGGGTGCTAAATCACAGCAAATGCATTACATCTAGCAGAACCAATGTGAATATTTGGTGAGGATGAACACCTCAGACTCACAATTATGTAGCAAATCCTTCTTTTGATATTAATGAAGTAAGTTCAACCTGCAAAAATAAACTTAAAGGGTAATTCTACTTTCCCAGGCGAACTTGGGAAAATGGAATTACTGCCAACAATCTGCCCCCTTTCCCCCCCCCCCCCCGCCGC
>NW_017306272.1:1734989-1735332 GCF_000935625.1 Nanorana parkeri
GTACCACCTGTACTCTTTACACAGCAGCACAACCATGCACTCTATATTTCAAATATCGCTTGTAAATGGCGAGCACTCATTGCTCCCCACGGTCAATTGACCTCGCTGACCAATGAGAAGCACCCTTGTCCACACTGACCTAAGAAGCACTTCTCAATGAGTGCTCCCCATTTGCAAGTGAAATTTAAAATGGCAAGCGCAGGGCTGTGCTGCTGTGTACTGAGTACGGATAGTACATCAGCAGCCGTGGAGGGGAAGTAGCATTCGCTTAAAGGTAAGAGCAGCGGCCGGGGGAAAGAGGGGG
This sequence comes from Nanorana parkeri, assembly GCF_000935625.1. NCBI lineage: Eukaryota > Metazoa > Chordata > Amphibia > Anura > Dicroglossidae > Nanorana > Nanorana parkeri. Next base: position 1,735,294 of record NW_017306272.1, read on the forward strand.
CAGATTGGGGGCAGTAATTCAATTTTCCTAAATTCGCCT
>NW_017306272.1:1738395-1776075 GCF_000935625.1 Nanorana parkeri
CCGCCGCTGCTCTTATCTTTAACTGAACTCTCCTTCCGCTCCACGGCTGCTGGTGTACCACCTGTACTCTTTACACAGCAGCACAACCATGCACTCTATATTTCAAATATCGCTTGTAAATGGCGAGCACTCATTGCTCACCACGGTCAATTGACCTCGCTGACCAATGAGAAGCACCCTTGTCCACACTGACCTAAGAAGCACTTCTCAATGAGTGCTCCCCATTTGCAAGTGAAATTTAAAATGGCAAGCGCAGGGCTGTGCTGCTGTGTACTGAGTACGGATAGTACATCAGCAGCCGTGGAGGGGAAGTAGCATTCGCTTAAAGGTAAGAGCAGCGGCCGGGGGAAAGAGGGGGCAGATTGGGGGCAGTAATTCAATTTTCCTAAATTCGCCTTGGAAAGTGGCATTTCCCTTTAAAGTGTATCTTAATAAATAAAATATATTATTATTGCGGTTTACCAGTCCTTAGAGGTGGTGGTTGCATTCGGTATCCCTTTATACTGTAATTATTTCTTTAATTTTCACCTTGTCAGTAACACACTTTCTGTCCTAGTGTGAACATGTCTTAGGAGCTGAACTTTGTTAGGACTGCAGAAAACCTTCCATTTCCATAATATAGGGAGATATGTTCTGTAGTCCAGCAGGGGAGTACTGCGTCGGGGTGACAATACTGTTTGGCACTTCGGTGCAGTGGGGATGTCAGCAGAAGTTAGGAACTTTTGCATTTCTGTCAGAATCAACAGGTATTTTTCGGTACTTACAGCATTTGTAAAAGGGACAAAGCATGAGAAAGTGTGCATGTATTATGTATTGCACATATGTACTGAAAAAGTTTTTTTGATTTTGCCCAAACATACACTTTTAAGTAGATGTAAACTCTATTTCAATTAGATTTAATTTGCTAAAGCACTGTGTATAGCAAATAGTTACATTCTTTCTCTGTATAAAAAATACTGTTTTTTACCATTTTCTCACCCTTTTTTGCACCTCAGTGCTGACAATCTCATGCAGCCTCATTCAGCCACTTCTTGTCTTCTGTGTCTTCAGCCACTTCTTGTCTTCTGTGGCTCATTCAGCCACACACTCACTCTAGCATCACTACACATTATTGCTCTTTACTGGCTTCCTGCTAAAGAAAATTGTGGGCCATGTCTGTGCAGTTTCTGTATCAGCACAGCTGCTTGTAGTCAGGGTGACAACTCAGGAGCACAATTGGCAGACAGTTGTCAACCGGTAACTCTTTTGATGGCAGAGCCGTTTTTGAATTTTTTGCACACAAGTTATAATACGCATTTTAGGCCTGAAAATTACTTCAACCCCTGAGATTTATATATTTCCTGAAAGCAGAGACCCTGTAGAATTAAATTTTGGTAGTTGCAATTTTTTTATGTTACATGAAATTAGTGCCATTTTTTTATCAAACCCAAAATTTCAGTAAAAAATACACGTAAGTTAATTTTAGTGCACAAAAACATAATACCCAATTTGTTTTGTAAAATATGAGGTTGTGGCGAGTAAATAGATGCTCAACATGCCAAGCTTCAAAACTGTGTTGGCCAGTGAAACGGCGAAAAACTCAATACCCCAAATTGTCCATAGGTGACGCTTTTAAAGCCTGTGCAGGTCATCAATTTAGAGTTAACCGTGATTATTGGACTTAGAATTATTGTTCTCACTCTGGCTTACACGGCGATACTTACCATGTGTGGCAAAATCGCTTTCTTACGTAGACGCACCAGAAGCATGTTTGCATTAGTATGTGCATGTATGCAGCGACATCGGACTTTAAACATTTTTGGGTGGTATTTTGACATTTATTTGATTTCACTTAGCACAAGTCAGCAATTGTTTGGTTTCTATGGGCACCTCAACACTGCTACCTTTTTTATTCCTCTTGCCCCAAAATCAGCCCAACTTTGCCGCTGGTTTGTTTTCAGCTTCAGCTAATGCAGCACTTTACCGTCTCAAGCATAATGGAGTCTAGAGGAATTAAATGTTCTTCTGCACAAATTAGGCAAATGAAAGCGGAGGAGAGAAAAAGGTTGTGTAGAGAGGTGTCTGGCTTGTTCTGGTGCTGAAGTCATTCTAGCATAACAATAAGACCTGTTAGAAGAATTAGTGCAGCTTCGTCATACAAGGAACAATGATCTTTTATATCATTCCTCATCACTGTTTGATGCATATTAATGATTTGCAGTGTAAATCTTTTGATTTCTCATGTCTAAAATGTTTTTGAAAATAGTCATTGATGTCTGAATAAAGGGGGAAGGGATGTGTGATGAGAGGCCCAGTGCTGGGAGAAGGTCCTCTGGCACCCCCTTTACCCCCAAGCCAATTGTGACCAATTGTTCTAGCAGGTACAGTGGTTGTTATATATTATTATATTTTTAGAAAAGCTGAATGGGGCTTGGTTAAACATGTATGATTCAGCTAAAAGTTGTCCTTCCATCTGGGAATTATGGTTATTCGTTCTGTGTAACTCATCAAGAGTGCATCATTTATTCTGCAAATTGTCCGTTTTAGGAAGGCACCACAATTAATTTTGTGGTAAAAAGTATAGTGAACCTTTTGAGATTGGTCAAGTGTCAGGAGTGGGGTGCCTCAGGGTTCTGTGCTAGGCCCCATATTATTCAACCTGTTCATTAACGATATTGGGGAGGGCGTGAATTGCCATGTTTGCTGATGATACTAAAATTGGGAGGGTAATAGACACAGACTTAGATACTATAACATTACAGGAGGACATGGATAAAAAAGGGGAGTGGGCAACTATATGGCAGATGAGGTTTAGTGTTTATAAATGTAAAGTAATGCACTTTGGGGTTAAGAATAGGCAAGTGGAATACACATTAATGGGAACTCCACCAGGGGAATCAGAAATGGAAAAGAATCTGGGAGTCATTGTAGACCACAGATCACAGATTAACTAATAGCTTGCACTAACAGGCTACGGTAAACAAAGCAAGCAGAGTACTGTCTTGTATTAAAAAGGGAACGTGCTGTAAAGACAAATATATCATTTTACCACTTTATAGATCGCTGTTTCGACCTCATCTGGAGTATGTGGCCCAGTTTCTGTCACCAATACACAGAAAGGATGTCCTGGAAGTGGAGAGAGTCCAGAGAAGGGCAACTAAACTAATTAAGGGGATGGAGGACCAAAGCTATGAGACAAGGTTATTAAACTTAAACATGTTCACACTGGACGTGCGGAGATTAAGGGGGGACATGATTTTGATGTACAAGATGTTCAATGGCGATAGCAACATCAGCAACAAACTTTTTACGGTAAACTCCATAGACTAGAGGCCACCACCTAAAATTGGTGGAGAAAAGATTTAAGCACAAGGGGCGTAGGGGCTTCTTTTCAGTTAGAGCGGTTAGAGAGGGAGGGATCCATTCAGAAAAGGACGGTAGTTCTCCTCCATTCAGGTCCGTTCTGCCTCCCACCTTCTGCTATGCTGCCAGAGCTGCGGCTCCTGGTTTGAAGGGATATTTCTAATGTGAAGGTGGGGCTCTAATGTGAAAGAGTGAGACTCTGATGTGAATAGAGGGGGTTCTGATGTGAAGGGGCCCCTGCTGTAAAGGGCTAACTCTGATGTGTTAAACCCTTTTTTTATGTTTTTTGTGTGTGGGGTATCCCCTTAAAAATGTATGGGTTTTGGATTAGCCACACGTCATTTTTTACATTTATATTTTTTGATATTTAAGACTGGGGTGCCTCAAGATATTATATATTTTTAAAGGGTCTAGGGACCGCAAAAAGGTTAAGAAACACTGAGCTAAAGTGTGTAAAAATTGCATCTATTCTATATGTTGAATTTAATGGTTACGATATTGCAAATCTCATAACAAAACAGTGATTCTATTAGTCATTTTTTCTGAAGCACCGTTCAGTCACTAGGGAGGGGGAGAAGGAAATTTACTACAGCTTCTGACCTCATGTAGACTTTATCTCTTGTCCTTCATCCTTCTCAGAAAAGATGTTCATCTTTTTTTTTTTTTTATAAAAACCACGTCTTACTCGGTTTATCTAGTATATAAAGGCCCAGATTTGTGAAAAGGCGGCACATACCAAGGTCTAAAACGGCAATTTTTATAGAAAGCAGAATTCCCCTTTTTTCCCTAATTTTTTTCACGTCTTCCTGTGTATATATTTAATGAGAAACAAATTTCACTTTATAAAGATATATAATTATTAATCTTATTCATGGGTGGCACAGTAGACATGACTCAGTGGAGTAGATGAGAGAATTCTGGCCTTGTCATACATCTATTGTCAGAAGCTAATCTTTCTGCTCTCTACAAAAAAACGTGTTATTCCTTTAATAAATATGCTATAATCCTAAATATTTGTAGTGTTTAGTTTAGCAGTGAAAAAGTGTAACATTGTACTTTATTTTCATTTAGATCATTTAATTTAGATCTGTTTTCCACTTTAATGTATGACATACATAACGTAGTATAAGATAAATTGCTCCTTTTAATGGTTAATATCTGAAACCTAATTTATGATTGGTGTTTACTAGGGATGAGCTCAGGTTCCGTCAGAACCCGGTCCAAACCTAAGCTCCTCTAAGCCCAAAAGGAAGCTCCTTCCGGGAATTTCACTCCCAGAGCTGCACCTAAGCAAAGGAGTGGGATACAGTGACATCATTAACCTTTTATGGCCACAAAGCTATATTTGGTCAATGACATTGACCTAATATGGCCACATAGCCATATAATCCTTGAGTCCTTAAATTGCAGAGGAAAGAGTTGGAGGCAGGCAAGTTAGCCTTTCTAAAAACAATCAGTTACTATTGAATTTGAAACTTAATCCTCCATCCCATCGCACTCATGACCGGACAATAACCCAAATCCAACTGGGTGGGTGCGGTAGTGACAACGGATGCCTCCGTGAAATGTAGATAGATGAAAGTAGTCACTCGCACTCCATGATATTAAAGTCAATGCTGTTTATTGACTGAGATAACACACATCTCCTTAGCATAAGGAGATGTGTGTTATCTCAGTCAATAAACACTATTGAATTTGAATCTTCAGTCTAAAAAGTATAACAGTTGACCTTTTACCCCTGACTCTCAAGCTAAAGAGTCAGACTCGCTAATAAAATTAAATAAGGTGCCAAATATAGTTCTTCAAAAAGTAATACTCCAAGAGTATAATAACCTAAAGTGGAACAACAGGCAAACGTTTATTTTTTTAAAGAGTAGAAAAGAATTAGAACCTCTGCTTTCTTTGTCCCCATGACATTTTTAGGGCTGCAACAACTAATCGACATAATCGATTATAATCGATTATTGAAAAAGTTGTCAACTTTTTCAATAATCGATTAATCGACTTCCGATCAGTTGGCCCTGTTCACGGCTCCACACACGCTGCGCGCCGCACCTCCTCCCCAACTCACGCTCGCCGCTGCCAGACCCGCCCGCCCGCATCCACGCTCTACACGCCGCACCTCCTTCCCGCCTCACACTCACCACCCGCCCACATCCACGATCGGCACAGGGACGCGGGGAGATGTAGTAAGGAGGAGGAGGTGTGGGGGGATGACAGCCGCCGACAGACAGGTCCGATCTCAGAAGCAAGTTGCTGGAAGACTGCTCAGGTAAGCCTGCACTTTCCCACACATGGTGCTCTATAATGTATTGCTGGGATTTGTATTCCTCTATAGCTGATGGTACATTGTGCTGTATATTATACATAGGAATACAAATCCCAGCAATACATTATACACTGTATGTATAATGTATTGCTGGGATTTGTTGTACTCCTCTATAGCTGGTGATATTCTGCATTGCGCTGTATAAAGGACTACAAGTCCCAGCAATAATACATTATACAGCGCAATGCAGAATACCACCAGCTATAGAAGAGTACAAAAAATCCCAGCAATAATACAGTATAAAGTGGTACAATGCTAAATACCACTAGCTATAGAGGACTACAAAACCCAGCAACAGTACATTATACAGCGCAATGCAGAATACCCCCAGCTATAATGTACTATTGCTGGGATTTGTTGTGCTCCTCTATAGCTGGTGATATTCTGCATTGCGCTGTATAATGTACAATTGCTGGGTTTTGTAGTCCTCTATAGCCGGTGCCATTCTGCATTGATTGCTGTATAACTTTAAAGTTTCCATTTCACTATATTGCACACCACACTTTTTTTTTTTACTTCCACCGCTCCAAAGCTGGCTCCTGTGATGGACTACAATCTCAATACAAACTAGTAGTCCATCACTGGAGCCATTTTTTTAAATTTAATTTTATTGTTTATCCGATTAACCGATTAATCGAACTTAATAATCGGCTAACTAATCGATTTTGAAAATAATCGTTAGCTGCAGCTCTAGACATTTTCCTTCACTTCCTGTCTTACTGACAGATGGTCACTGTGGCAAGAAGTGAGAGTGAATGTCTTCAACAGACTGCAGTGGAAGCATTTTTTTGTACAGTCAGAAAGTTATAAAAGCTTGAGTAAACATTTATTGATATCTACGACTTTCTTGGAAGATTTGTGAGTGGGAAATCTACCTAATGAGGACAAATCTGACCACCAGGGACCCATACAACATTAGACACCCTTCCCTAGGGAAGGGGTTGACCGGATTTCTACTTTAAGACACAATTTTCATATTCTTAATTTTGTTGATTATTCATCTACAAAGTTGTATGGTGGGTGATGCTGGGCACAGATTTCGGGTTCGGGGACTTTTCCACTTTAAAGCTGAACTCCAGTAAGAAATACAATTTTAATTTCTTGTGCCCCCCACCCCATATAGAAAGGTTTAATAGCTCATCAACAACATGAGTTGTAGATATAATATTAAATAAAAGAATACAGAATGTAGTGTACCTAGAGTATTTGATCATTGTAACCAACTCCCCCTCCGCTCTATATAATGAAAATCCTATAATAAAAATAATAATAATAATGGCCAGACAGAATCTGTTACATTGGAGGTTATTGGAGAAATGCTTCTTGCATTAATGTTAGGTGAAGGGTCACCTACATTGTGGTCAGTGGGAGCGGTGCCCCTTACATTGGTGGTAAGTAGAGAAGTGACACCTTACCTTACTGTCATAGGGAGAGGTGCTCACTTACACCTATGGAAAAAATGCATCATTTAATTGGGGTTAGTGGAAAGAATACCCTTTTCAGTGGTTATCAGTGAGAAGAATGCAACCAGCTAAAAAGATCATTGGTGTCAATCTGACTATGCAGGCACCATCAGATGGGAGGTCAGTCACCCACTGCTCAAGGAACCCTTAGCAACCCTGGAGGAACCCGAGTTAAGAATGGCTGGTCTAGGAGGTGTGTTGAGAAAAGGAATATTTACATTATTCATTTCTGTCCGGTATCTGGCTTCTCTCTATTCCGCTCCTCTCCCGATACATGGGCTGGCCCTTGACATCCTCACAGGATCGATGGACCTTCATTGTATGTAATGTCTTCAGAAAAGGCGTCGCCAGTTGAGTGGAAAAGCTTCATGAGACTGGTCTTATGTCGTGGAGGAAGCCTGCGGGAATAAGGAATAGGGTAAGTATTTTTCTACTTTACTTACCCCCCTACACTAAACAAGCTTTTAAACCTTTGCTATCCAGAGGGAACACACATGAAACTAACATTTTAATGCTGACTGTAGTTCAGCTTAAAATAAAAGCCTATATTGGTTAGAGAGGAAAGCAGGTGAAAAAGGAAAATCAGAACCCTTGAATCTCTGAGCATTGTAACTATTCACATACAAATCTAACGCTGTTTATAATTAGATGGAGTGTCATTTGACTGTTGTGGTTCACCAGTTTTTACTTTTGTCAGTACAGACATACAGTTTATCCATCGCCGCTTTCACTTCGTACTGATTTATGCATTTGAAACATTTTTATTTAATTTTCACAACACTTTGTGTCACACTCCGGGCTCTGGAATCTTTTAGGTGTGGTTCAGTAGTAGCAGACTATAAATTCATATTGGCTGCAGCATTCTCTAACTATACCATTGTGGATTTGTTTCCATTTTTTTCTTGAAGGAATGTTAGAAGTGACAACATTTGACTGTAGTTTCCAAGGACATTTTGGTCTGGATTCATTACATTATATACATCATACTTGGACAAAGCAACTACAGTTACGAGAGAAAGTTTATGGACCTTTAGGGATTTTGAATTTCTGCATGAATAGCTATTAAATATGTTCAGATTTTCATTTGAAGTTATAATAATAAATGCAGTTTTATTTAACAAACAACATATACAACCGTTCTCATTGACCATAGCTTTATTGAAGAAATGGTTTTAGGCAACCAAGGTCATTTCACTGGCAAAGTATGTGAACCTTTAGGTATGACTGTGAAAACAGGGGTAACTGGATTTTAAAGTGACACCAAACTCAGGAGTTAAGTCTTAAAAATGCCTTCAAGTACCTCAACTAATAACAATACTGTATCCTATTTGTGTATCACTTGGCTATAGATCCTCAAATCATCTCTGAATTGGTGCTTACACTGTCCTTCCTTCTGGAGGGTGGCTACTTTTGTTCTCCATGGTCCATGTGTGTGTTGTAAAGTAGCCACTGCTCCAAACTCACTCCTGTGATGGACTACAATCTAAATACAAATTAGTAAACTAAATGTGAGATTGTAGTCCATCATGGGCAGTGGCGTAACAATCACCATAGCGACCCAGGGGGGCGCTATGGGGCCCGGGCAGGACATTCCTGATGCCCTGCGGACCGCTTGGGTCGCTATGGCATCTCACGCTGCTGGCTGTCACATCTGTGCAGCGGCGCGTTCCTCTCCACAGCCACTGCTGAGTCAGTGAGAGCCAGCAGCGGCGGTGGAGCAGGCTGGACCCAGCAGTGGAGGAGGAGGCGAGGCCTGGGGTTGGGATGTGAGGAGGAGGTGGGGCCCGGCGACGGGCGGGGCTCATCGCCGACGGTGGAGGTAGACAGGTAAGGAGTGTGACCAGCCCACCTGAGGGTGACCCTGCAGAGGCCACCTTAGCAAGTCTATGGTGGGCTCTGCAGGGTCACTCTCAGGTGGGCTGTGTGGAAACTCAATTGGGCTCTGCAAAGGGTGTAACTAGAGATCAAAGGGGCCCCATACAAAATTTTGCTATGGGGCCCTGTGATTTCTAGTTACGACCCTGATCATGGGAGTGAGCTTGGAGTGAAGACAACTTTACAACACACACAGGGACCATGGGGAGCTAAAGTATCCACCCCCCAGAAGGAAGGGCAGCGTTTGTTGTGTGAAGATTCTCAACCTTTTTAGTAACAGCCTAAGTTGTAATATCCACTGTATGGTGTAGTGGATGGTGTTAAACAGAGTGGAAGTCAATGGGTCAGCTTTTATGAACAGTTTTCTAACACAATATCATAACAAGCACCTTATAATAATTTAATTAAATACAATAGAATCCATAATCAGAACGACATAATAATTTACTTGTCTCTTTTTTATCTTTCTAGCACTTGTTACAATGGGCTGTGGACTAAATAAATTTGATAAGTTTGATGAGAAAAGGCCAGGGAATATATATTCTACACTGAAACGGCCATATGTTGAAACTAAGATTGATGTGTCATATGAATATCGTTATGTTGACTTCACAACCATCAGTGAAGGTAAGTTGAAAGCTTGTCACTAAAATATAAACTGTAACTGAATCAGTCAAGAAATAGCCCGATCCTATTTCTTTAAACCTGTAAGTGTTGTCTTAAATGTCAACACTGGAGTATTCAATCTAATTGCTGTGTAGCTGTGTCTTAGCATCACTGTTTACTAGAGGTAGCTGTCACCGGCTTGTGCTAGAAGGCTGAAAGTAACGTATTTCAATTGTAGCATAACATTGACTCTTAGATTTTATTCAAAGCGCACATAGACAGGCAAGGTTCTCCATAGAAATGTGCTGTATGAGATCTGCCAGTCCTCAAAACTACTGGGAACCATTGCACTGTAACATTTCACTTGGCTGATTGCAGGAAGTGGCGCACACACATATCACTTCCATGAGAAACCACAAAGGGCTTGGGGTGACAAAAAGGAAGACTGTGAGACTAGAGGTCAACCATTCTATAGTGTTGAATGGGTTAACAAAAATAGATCTTGTGATTGCTGTAAGTGTATCATAAAGTGTGTCTGTACTTACACCTGCATGGTCGTTTGAAACCAATACTTGGCAGAAACCATCTATCTCCATGCACACGTTTGTATTTTAAAGGTGTTTATTTTATTTATTTTTTGCTGTTAATTATTCTATTCTGAAAACACCGAAAATATTTGACTTGCTTATGCGTCCGACACCCCTGTAAAGTACTAAAAGCATGTCACCGGTACTCCATGAAATTGTTGCAAGTTTAATAAATCAAAAAAGAACAGCAACATTTTGGAGCCATTAAGCAGGTCCCTTCATCAAGCACAGGGGTGACACCCCTGTACATACACCATAGGAGGGTGCACATGTATGTTTTTCAGCAGTGTATTTACCTGTTTTCCTGAAACTCCTCATTAAAGATATAGTTACTGCAAATCTTAAATCATTAGAAAAATTCTCACTCTCCAAATGATATTTTCTGACTCAGATACAAAAACAACACAAAAAACAGAAATTATTTACCGACAGCACACATATTCTTATAATTCTGTATGTTTTATTTTAATGCCTATAGCCTTAAAGGAGACTTATTTTCGGGGGATGTCTTACTTTCGGGGAAACACGGTAGTTCTCCTTTAAGTTGATTCCTCATTCGCATGTAACAACCCTTGGCAGCCAGTTACTTACTGAGTATTCTTCTACTATGTGCCAGTTTATGTGCTCACATACAGTATGTGTATTTATCTAGTTACATATTTCTATTATACATGCTTCTTAAACATATTCTATGTTATTATTTTAAACCAAGCCTATCCATGGAGGAAACAGCTTCTGAAATTATGTTTTAGGTAATTGTAGTCTAAGAGAAATCACTGCATTATTAGTTGTCCTTATTGTCCTGTTTGCATGTCCACATTTAGCAATGGCCTCCGGCATTAATATTTGTTGCGTTTCATCATTCATGCATTCCTTTATTAGACATGCCGAGCCTGGTGACATCTGAAAAGGCTTTTGCAGTCTGTGCTCTGTATCTGTCAGAGTGATGGTATTTTTCCTTTCAGGATGTCTTGATTTTGTTGTGTGACTGTTTATGTGCACACTGTCTTTAAAGGAGATGTATTGATATAGTAAAATGTATTCTTCCCAGGCAAAGCTGCAGTGTCACATGCCAGTTCCATAGATTGAAAGCTGAGAGATCACGAACCACTGATCACGCAGCTCATGGTCTTCTCAATTCAGAGAGCAATGACTGTCAGTCATGGCTCCCCACAGGGATTCCCCCCCCATTCCTCTAGTGCTCATTGGAGAGACGGACATGGGAGGGGGCAGGCACAGCTGGTTCTGGCTCTAGAGAGGCAGAACTAGCTGTCAATCAGGCCGTGGGGTGGATCCCAACAATATTGTTGGGATCTCTACTGACTGCAGCGTGGCTCTACACTGTCAGCAAATAGTGGGCAGTAGCTTGCTAGATGCTGACTTTGGATCACAGGAGTACATTAGTAAATGTATTCTTTTGACCTAATAAAGAACTAAAGCTTTAGTTTTCTTTTAAAGTAGAACTATATCCTCTAAACTGTGCTTGTGTGGCAACAGTGCTGCACCGCTCCTAAATTCAGAGAAGCAGTGTCATGTAGTCTGTGCCTGCCTGTACTATAATAGGTTAAAAAAAGAAATGGTGCAGGGTGCATGGTAATTAGCATTGTCACTGCTGATTCACAATTCAGGACTGACAAACCTGCTTCTATAGCTAATAGCTGACAGTGCTAGTTTGAACTTAAAGTGTATTTCCACATTTGCAGTCAAATGTGAGAAAATCCTTCTATATGTTTGTTATGTGTTCCCATTCACTCAGCATCCCGAAAAAAAAAAATTCTTACAAAAATATATTTGACCTTTTAGATGTTTTGTTTCACCAGGCAACATGGTTGAATCCAGGTTTTTCTGAGCACCTTCACAGTGATCTGTCCTGATAGAAAAACTTTGGACTGAAATTTGAGGAGTGTGTTCCTCTCATTAACTTATTTAACAAACAATGGATAAGCCAGGCTTTTAATCCTTTAACCCATAACCCATCACCCCTCAAAGCCCCTCCTAACATTACAAAGAAGGAAAAGCAAGAAGAAATGTTAACACGTAAGAAGACAGGAAACCAGTAACAGCAGTTTAAACTTCAAGAAGCATGTTTTAAATAATTTTTAGCCTATGCTATGAGAGAACAACCATGGATTACAGTAAGGCACACATTACAGTATTGGTTTATGTTAAACAATCTGAGGGTTTAATGTCACTTTAAGTGCATCAAAGGCATTGTGTTGTTGACCCAAACAGGAAATTGGCATACTTGGTTCCTCTTGCTCATGCTCCATATTTATAGTGATAAAATATGGGAACAATGGGCATGTATTTGACACATGTACTAAATATGTTTTATGTTTGCTTTGAAATACACTTGCATGTGAATCTCTACAACCTGAATCCTCCCACATTGGCAGAAGTCCCCATTGACACCTGCTGGCAAATCCGAAGTTGCATCATAGTGCAGCATCTATCAACCTTTTTTCAGTCACGGCACCCTATAAAAGTATACAAAATCTTGAGGCACCCCAGTCTAAAACATAAAAAACATAAATGTAAGCCAGGAAGCCAGAAGGCACCCGGGTTGAAAAAGGCTGATCTAGTGAAACAATGTTACGTCAATCTAGAGTTATGGTTGGGAAATAGTATCTATGTTACAGCATAGAGGGGGGCCAAATCATCGGGGGAGGGGTGGTGGTTAGGCGAAAGATGGAAATCCCCGTTATTTGCAGATTTATGTGTAGATGTGGTCGAAAAAAAATTGCTTCTTTATGCGAATTTCTAGTGTTCCAAAATACTGCATTGAAAGTAATAGACATAGATGTTCTTTCCACAATCACACAAGAATACAATTTCCCCATTTAACATTGTCAGAATTATGAGTAATCTGGCAAAGACATATTATTCTGGTTCTGGGGCAAATAGCCCAGAAACACATTTTCTCAAAGTGGCTGCATGCCAAAGTGCACTTACTCTAAACAGGGCAATTTCTCTAATAGCACACGGGTAGTTTCTACAAAAAGCCTTCCATTTGATACTGTGCAAAACTGAATGAGGTCGAATTCTGTGTACCCTGAGAGGAAGAACTCAAGGCTAGCTTAACAAAATAGATGTCTTTGTTTTTACTGGGCTGTCAATAAGAAGTAAGGCTGGGAAGGTATAAGATCTAGAGCAATGTCACATACAACGGCTATAGCAAGGTTCAACATTTCAATAAAATCTTGTCACTTATCTTCTCCAGGAGGATTATTTTTAAGACTTTTTGTCAACGGTCCAAATGTAAAAATAACAATGTATAAGATGAACTCCTTGTTTTAAGATGATCTCCAGGCAAACAGCTAAATACACAGATGAAATGCAGAAAAGTCAGCTGTTTCATATGCCTATGGATTTGTAATTCTGTCCATCCTGTTCTGAGACATACACAGCTCTGCTACACTACACATCCTTGACTGGCAGGGGGGGGGAAAGCTGACTTGTCTCTGCTGCAGTTCAGTAACACTCAGGCTAAGTTCACACCGCACGACACCCGGGATGCACATCCCAGGATCGCGCGGTCCTGTATAATGCAGGCAGCAATTTCGGTATGGCCCCATTAATTTCAATGGGGTGACATCCGCATGGCAATCGCAGAAAAACGGACAAGTACCTTTCTTTTGCGATACACGGCGCGCGGCTGTTTCAGCGTGTTCAGAAGCATGGGCGGAATCACGGCGGGAAACCGTGCGATCTGCCCAGGGCCACTGGGGTACCATTAGAAAATAATGGCACCCACAGCGTGATTGATTCACACCTTGGCGGCTCCTAACCGCGCGGCAATATATACCATAGCGTACAATGCACCTACTGTTTGTTACAGTGCAGCAGGTGCATTGTGTTGCCATTCATTTGAAAGGCACTCCGGCTGCAATATGATCGACTGTGCTACAATGAATTGTACAACAATACCGTTCAGCGCGGCTACTTGTGGCTTGCACAACTTTTGTAGGTGCACGGCAACATACGGTATTGCGGTACAGCACGATCCTGTGTGTTGCGACACGGTCAGGTGCAATGAGGCTGGAGGTGCCATTCAAATGATTAGAAACACAAAGCACCTCCTGCGCTGTAACCTACGGTAGGTTGAATTGTACGGTCGCTTGCATTAATTGCTCATAACTGTGAGATTAATGCAGCGCTGTGGTGTGAATGGGCCCTAAACTGCCTGGATGGAGGAATCCCCCACTGGGCTTTTGCTAGTTACAATATTTGAAAAGTGACTGCAGCTTATTGGCTACAGTGATTGGCTACAGTCATTGTTTGGCTAAGCCCTGGTTCACACCTAGGAGTTTTTGAGCAGTTCGAAAAGCGCTTTTAACTGCCCAACACAAGAAACCCCATGATTTTCAATGGCCCTGGTTCACACCTGAGCAGAAAAACGCCTAGCAGGAAAACGCCAAACGCCTGAAAAGATACAGGATCTTCTTTGGGCAGTTAAAAGCTGCCCAACGTCCCCATAGACTTCACTGGTAATGCCCCAATGCCCCGCATTTTTGCGCGTTTCTTCCATTGCCCACAATGGTTTATGAGCTGCCAATCAAAACACACGTCTTTATGTACGCACGTTAAAACGTGCATACAAATGTGCACAACGCGCATAAACGTGCTAATAACTGCATGCTGCTAACGCGCGTACAAATACGCAAAAACCGTGCCGCCTAGGTGGGAACCAGGGCTAAGATTTTTCATACCAGCTCCTTCAACAAAAGTCAATTGAAAAACCTGTTTGTTAACTGGAGAGGTGGCGATAAGGCCACACTGACTCGCCCAAAATTTGAGCAGTGTATGGCCAACTTTAGAGGTCTCCACCCTACCCACACTCTGCAACTGGACGGTGACAGGAGAAGCAGTAAACTAAAGAGCTCATCTTCATGTCACACTGCTCTCTCCTCCTATCGGTATGCTCCTTGCGCTGTAGCACAACTAATCTGCTCATTGAGTTGCTGCTCCCTCTGCTGTATAGGGACTGTATGACTCTGAGACCAAATCAAATTCATATTTTAAAAATCCAGTTAGTCACATATTAATGAATAGAGCTGCATTAATGTGCACCTTTTATATCCACCCGGAGTTAAGCATTGAAAGTTCGAAAGCAAGAGTTTTTTTGTTGTCTTTTTACAAGTTGGTAATGCCATGTTGAGCGAAAGTTTGGGCAATAAACGACTGCCACACTCAAAATGTCTGCCACAGTACAAAGTTAGACCGCATCTGTTCTCCTCATGTTCATCTGCTTGCAATTTGGTCAGTGTCAGCAGATTCAATACATATTAGGGCAGAGAACTTTGTAGTTATTGCTACGCTCATTAATGCTATTGGTGAGAGGAAAAAAAAAAAACCCTTGCCAAGAATGTCTAAAGTAAACTTTACCACAGATCACATCCAGGACATCCAAAACGTATTATTATTTGTTAATAGGAGCAATAAAGTTAAGTTTTATGTGCAGATATAACTGTTTAAGAATGGATTTAAATGGCCACATTTTGTTAATTATCTTGTGAGGTTATAAAGACTGTAAAGAGTGTAAAATATTTCTCTGGAGTATTTATAAGGCGTAAAGACAAAGTGCCCAATATACACTGCCTGGCCAAAAGAAAAGTCACACGCTGTAGTATTACATTGGAGCACCTTTAGCTTTGATTACGGCACACATTCGTCGTGTCACGATAAGCTTATGCATTGTCACAACATTTATTTCCATCCAGAGTTGCATTTATTTTTCATCAAGATCTTGTAGCGATGATGGGAGAGGCGGAGCACTGCGTAAAGTCTTCTCCAGCACATTCCAGAGATTCTCAATGGGGTTAAGGTCCGGACTCATTAGCTAAATCTAGGTGGTAACCTTTTTTTGGACAGGCAGTGTATTATAACCATGATAAAATCAGCAGTCATTTGCTGTAACTTTGCCGTAATTCTCTGCTAAATTTTCAGTAGCTTTTCTTTGTTCTATAAAAGTTTGACACATAAAGCTGTCAGGTTGAAGTGCAGTGTTAAAAAAATAATTAAAAGCTAACAGCTGGCAATATAATTGACAACACCTTGAACCCAAACCTCAAACCCAAGGCTGAAAACCTATACAAATGAAGTCTGGTTGGTTAGAAAAAGTGAGTGTTGTATGTCCCGTGTGGAAGTGAAATTAAAAAAAAAATGCAGATTGGCAGGCTTTCTACTAGGGATGCACCGATACCGTTTTTTCGGTATCGAGCGCGAGTACCGATATTTTGCTTTTGGTACTCGCCGATACTGAGTACCGATACCGGTGCCTCCGCTGGCATGGAGCCGGCTTTCTGGCCAATCAGGAAGCCGGGTGGCCGGTAATGACATGCCGCCCGGCTTCCTGATTGCCCGGGAACCCGGCTCCAGATGTTTGGCCAGCTCGATTGTGATTGGCCGGGAAAACGGCTTCCCAGTCGATCAGCATTGAGCCGGCTTCCCAGCCAATTAGGAAGCTGTGTGGCGACTAATGATGGGTAAGGTATTGGAGCATTTGGGCGAGAATTAGTACTCGCCCAAATACTTGGTATCCACACCAATACCGATACTAGTATCGGTGCATCCCTACTTTCTACTAACACAGTCTCTTCTGCCATAAAAGCTTCTTGCTGCCTGTCAGCATTTTTTTTCCTGTACATTAACTGGTGCATGCGAAGCTTAGTGCACATGCGCATCATGCCGAGATAAGGTAACTCCTGTGCGCATTCCAGGAGTCCCAGAAGGTTTCAGTGTTGAGAAATGTTATGCTTGCTATCAGTTTTGGCTGGCATCTCTCCCTAGTGCTGAACCTGTTTTTTATACTGGTTTAGGGTCTGTCAAACCCTGCTGCACAGAAAGTGATGGATTATCCCACCATTTGTGACAGACACTGCAATAAAACCTAAAAAGGTTCTTAAACTGGTCTATTCTATTAAAAAGGGTGTTTGTATTGCTGTTTGCATCTCCATTGGAGAGGTTTCCCCTAACTTCCTGTGCCGGTGTCATAGGGACAAGGCGTGATGGGAAAGTTTTGCCTGGAGTTGAGTTTTAGTAAAAAGTACTATGTTCACATGGCACTTGCTTATTGTATTGGGTGCCACCTTGGCTCCTACTGTAGCATTAAACATCTAATAATCCAGCAAATAGAAAATTTAATGTCATCAACACATTTATAATCAGGGTAAGTAAGACATACAAGGCAGGCTTTGCGTGTTTAATCCTGTGACATTTTGTCCAAGTCCTACTTTGAAGAAGGTACAGTTTTGTACATTTTGAAAATAGATTTGTTCAGCCTCATTAAAATGCAATTATCATGTTGTCAGCTGCATTTCACATATCCAGACAGGCACAGCTTATTCTAATAGAGTTGTGCGGACAGACGCAGCATGTGCTAAAAACAGAGCATCCTGCGAGCTAGAGGCTAGAGTAGGAAGGAAACATACTTTGAGACTTCGTGAAAGATTAGTGTGTTGTGACAATGTCAGATTAAGATTGGAAGGGAAATGGGGCAGCAGCAGTTGAACACTGATCAGGCTGTTTATGGAGAGGATATTTTTCTACTGCTCTTGACTTCCTGTGTGAATCTGTCGCAAAAAATCCAAGAAGATAGATAACAAAGACGTGACAAACTTGGACGTCTTATGTGATTCTCTGGAAAACTGGCACTGTTTGTTAAAGATTTGGACATGATCTTGGCTGTTATTTCTAGGCTCATAAACCTAATTCTGAAATCAGAGAGACAGGACATAATAATTTGTTAGAGAAGTTCAATATTACCTTCTTGAAACAGAAGATAGTTATTTGTGATTTAAATCCAAAAAGCTAGGACTTTATGTGCCCGTTATCCCTGAGCCCAGGTAAACAAGCAATGAGGCCTGGTTCACACCTGGGCGTTTTACAGCGCTGATCGATGCGCTGTAAAACGCTCCACATATGAAAAGCAATAATTGCCTATGGGCATGGTTCCCACCTGGGCATATTTCAGCGTGTAGGAACGTGCGGCAAACGCGCATATTTTGTACGCCCAGGTGTGAACCCAGCCTGAATGACCTCTCAGGCCACGCTGACACTATCACCCTCAATAATGCCGTGTGTGAAACCATGCTTTATGCCTGTTGGTGTGCTGTGGTGCCATTCATTGTTAACAATAGCGCAGTGCACCACCAGTGCATTTTAATAAAATAACGTACCTTAAAGGAGAACTATGGGGTTAAGGCTTTTCCCCATAGTTCTCCTTAGGCTAACGGGAGGACACAAACTAGCATCCTCCCGTCACCCTAGGCTCAGTAGGGACTCACCTCCCGATCTACTAAGCCGACCTGTAACAGTCTCATTGTCACAGGTCGGCTAGAACTATGAGGTGAGTGAAAAGCACTCACCTCATAGTTCTCCTTTAATGTACATGCAATTATGCACACCAACAGTGTGAATCCAGACTTAAACAAGTCCGCACTGCAGAGCAGTTCATCAGCACAACTTGAGGTTGTTCAGGTTTTTCTCTCAGGCAGCTCAACTCACCCTGCTCCCCCCTAGCAGAGCTCCTGCCCTGTGTTTTCTTTAGAGATTAGAAGGCTGCTAAGTCACTGTTGTTTAAAGCCCATTCACTACTTGTTAAAAATATATAAATACTTAAATGTCCATATCCTGGTCAAAGGTTCACTTTAATGATAGCAAGGGGCAACATTGAAAGCAATTACCTAATATCCCTGTGGCCATCTGAGCTTATAGAACCTCATACATATTGTTTGAGCTATTTGGCCATCCTTAGTGCATGGTATTGAAAACATGGCTTTGTGAGGTAGTACTGAACTAGCTAACTTATGGTGAGTCCCTTCAGATACAAATCCAAAGAAGGGTTTTTTTTTTCTTCATTTCGGGAAGTTGGGCAAAGCAATTCATAGAAGCATGAGGATAAAAACAAAAGAAGTCAGCAACATACCAGTTCACAATCAAAGCCTTCTTAGGCCGAATCAAAAGAAAACTCCAAACCTGACTGGGTGGTAGCCTGCCAGTCTTGGACCATACATGGTCACTAGTTGTGGATGGCAGACTGGGCTTGAATGTGGTTTTGTTCCATCTAATAACGTTTGGAGTTTGGAATTGTTTGTTCTTGGCATCATTTACTATTCTCACTGTGGGAATATGGAGGTGTTACTGACCTCCCGACACTTCTTTGAGGAGTCTTGGGTTGCCTTCTGGAGCTTTGAGCAGCGTACCTTTTTTTATTTATACTGTCTTATGAGCAAAATATTATGAAGATTTAAAAAGAACATTTGCATTGGACCAATCTCTTAGTCACCCCTGGATTTCTGGATATAGGGATAACATGAGGGCTGGGCTGCAGAGAGAGTTAACATGCAGGAGGCATTGCTCTCATCAGTAGGAGCTCTAAACCTATCTCTTGACAATACACCTAATGTATCCTCTCATACTTCCTGTTGTATGGTGTTGGTGGCTGCTTACCACATCTACTTGCCAATAGGGAGGTGTAGAGGAGAGCAGGCCAAGTCAACAATTGCAATAAATAACCCTTGGACCTTCAAGAAGAATACTAAAGGTATATTTAGGCACATGGCTTCCTGCAACACCATTCTATTTAACTTCCCTTGTTCTAGAGTAGAGTACAGATATGCTTTTAAATGTCCATCTTCAAATGTTTATCTGCCAGTGCAATTTTCCCATGTTTGACATATTATTTTTCAGACTTCTCGCCTTGACACATTACGGTTTTTGGATTGATGTACCTGCAATTCACAACAACTGTTTGATTTTCAATGCTCACCTCCCTTTAACATCCCACTTTAAAACCAAATGGTTCATCACATTTCCTAACAGCTCTTCTTCCTCCTCAACTGTATGCTGCTTAGATTTGGAAGAAAGCATTTAACTGCCACCAGTAGTACCGCTTATAACAGAAGCACAACGTGACTGGGGATTAGAAAAGGTGGAAGTGAAGTTAAATTTGTACTCAGAGGAAGAGATATTTGATGAGATGAGGAAAAAGATTGAGCAGGACCCAAGTTCAAAGTCAAAGTGTTAGATTGATCACCCTGCTGTGACTGCAAAGAGGGGCAAGTTATCCAGTCAACAATGTCGGCAGTTTGTAAAGGATGAATCAACCTGCTTAGTACTTTGTAGCAAGATTTCAAGACCAACTCTTTCTTCCTGCTGCTGTTGCTGCAATTCATAATGCCAGAGACAGACAGTATTGTGGGTGGAGGTGGCACTTGAATGTAATTTCTTATTGCCCCCACAGATGCTTAATTTCTTTCTAGATAATGATGACAATATATTTTTTAAATGGTAATCTGTTGGGTTGTTATTGTGATTAGCCCAGCAGAAAAGTTAAAGTGACACTAAATTCGGAAGTTAAACCTTAAAAATGTATTCAAGTACCTTAACTATTATCAAAAATGTATCTTATTTGTGCATCACTCAGCTGTAGATCCTCAAATCATCTCTAAATTGGTGCTGACACTGTCCTTCCTTCTGGAGGGTGGCTACTTTTGTTCCCCATGGTCCCTTTGTGTGTTGTAAAGTTGTGTTGTTCAAGCTCACTCCCGTGATGGACTACAATCTCAATACTAATTAGTAAACTAAATGTGAGATTGTAGTCCATCAAAGGAGCGACTTTAGAGTGGTGGCTGCTTTACAACACACACAGGGATCATGTGGAACTAAAGTAGCCACCCTCCAGAAGAAAGGGCAGTGTCAACATGAATTCTGAGATGGTTTGAGGCTCTGCAGCTGAGTGATACACAAATCAGCTACATTTGTATTAATAGTTAAGGTACTTGGTCATGGAACGCCTGGCAAACGCTCTTAGACTCAATCAATCTATCCAAGGCCTCTCAATCGGCAAGCAAGTCCATAAAATGGGGTTATATGCTGACGACCTATTGTTGTACCTCTCCAATCCACTGGTGGCCCTGCCTTCAGTGTTGCACGAATTTAAAATATTTGGGGGTCTATCCAATTACCGGGTAAATGTGCAAAAATGTGAACTTCTGGATGTATCCCTCCCCACTGCAGAACGGGACGACCTCCGGGACTCACTGCCCTTTCGAGTACGGTCGGATCACATTACCTGCCTAGGGGTTAAGGTGCCAGGCACATTGTCGGACCTATACTCACTTAATTATGCCCCACTGTTGCAATCCGTGGAGGACACTCTTACCTCCTGGATGAACCTAAGGCACACTGGCCCATGTGTGGTGGAGCTGCCCTCTGCTTCTGCCCTTTTGGCGAGCTGTCTCACACGTTTACTCCAGGGTTACTTCTGTTGATCTACACATTACGCCTGAGATGGCTCTATTATCGGTCTTCCCAGGATCGATCTCTAAGGTGAAGAAATCTTACTTTGTGCTGTATGTATACCTTTTTGTTTCTGTTATTGTACCCACGTTCTTTTGTCTTTGTAAAAATTCAATAAAAACTTATTTCTGAAAAAAAAATAGTTAAGGTACTTAAATGCATTTTAAGGTTTAACTCTTGAGTTTAGTGTCACTTGAAGCATTTAAGGGGCAATAAGAAATTCAAGTGCCACCTCCATGTTTATACAACTCTGGTCTAGATTATAATTAATAATGTTCATGGGGACACCTTAATTGCTTTTCTGCCTATTAGTATTGTATCTTGATTGCACTTTACGGTTCCTCTGTTTATCTATCATTCTGCCCAGGCTGTGAAATTAAAATCTTTGTGTGGCTATTTGATAATATCTTAGTTATTTAGCAGGGTTGCTCACTGTGCATGAGATGCAAACCAGAAGAATCTCCCAATCTTTACACAAGTGTCAGTATATGAAACACAAGCCTACAAATGTGAGACGTGCTTTAAGACTTGCTTTTAGGTAGTTGTTACAGTTATAACACATTACAGATGAGTTTACTGTTTTGACTGAAACACAGAAGCTTGCTGCACAGCCGTCGCTTTATTAGACATATTTCTTGTCACTGTAACTTAAAAGCAAAAACATATTTGCGTAGAAGAGGATGCTTTTATTTTGTGTTAGAGCTCAGGAGAAAAAAAAAACACACACAACACTGGCACGATTTTTTGCCAGCAACTACATTGTTAACAAAACTCTTTTGATGTGAACCACTGAAAATTTGCAGATAATTATAGTGGGTGAATCAGCACAATTCAGGTTGAAATCTAGTTTGTTTGAATTGGTTCACTCATCTCTATAAAAGAGCAATCCCAGGCAACAAATAAAAGCATCAGTCAGTTACTAATGCTATCCAGCAAGCACCGCAAGCTGTACCCTAATCTCTGTTCTCTGTAATCCTCTGCAGCCAGACGCAAAAAAAAA
The DNA here is from genome assembly GCF_000935625.1 of Nanorana parkeri. NCBI lineage: Eukaryota > Metazoa > Chordata > Amphibia > Anura > Dicroglossidae > Nanorana > Nanorana parkeri. The sequence continues at coordinate 1,760,899 of NW_017306272.1, forward strand.
GGAACATTGCTATCTCATAGCCCACCGCATAAATTGTACCACGTACTTGTCTGATCAGTTTTTCCACTGCAGTGCTGCCCAGAGCCCTGCCAACCCGCTTCGCGAATAGCAACTGAACTTGTTTGGATAAGCATATGTACACTCTTTCCTAGCCCCCAAATGTCCAGCCCTGCTGGTAGGTCACACAGGTATTGGGAGAGGCTGCCAGCCTACACAGATTTGCAAAACACATAGGCTTGCTTTATTACAGGCTCGAATCCATTGGGTGAGTTATTCCAGAAGCATGTGCTATGTAATGTCATCACTCTCACCAATTGAATTCAAACTTGCAAGACAGATTTGATTTTGATTGGTAACGGTAAGAAACCATGGAATGGCGGGGGCTGTGATGCACTGCAAAGGCTGTGTGGTGCCGGACAGGGCACAGAGTCGGTAGGTATTTTGGCAAAGCTGGCTGCACTCAGGGGTGTGGGAGATTTATTAAAGGACACTTATGCTAAAGGTACAGAAGTCCTTTATTACTTAAAATGCTATTAACCACTTCCAGGCCTGCAGTTGTAATTAAACAGCCAGCCAGAAGCTTCTTGAATGTAAGCGGGTGTTTTTCAACATCCTCGCCCATCCCACTCGCTGCTCAGCGGAGCACACGAGCGGGAAATCTGTGTAAAATGTAAACAGCCAGCGATGGCTGTTTACATACAAATCCTCCGGCGTCTGTACAGACGGCCAATCGCTTCTATTATGCGTGTGACCCCATCTTTTATATTTTATCAAAAATTTGGGTAATAATTAATGTTTTTTAGCATAGTGGAAAAAACAGTATTTTTTTCGAAATTTTCGGTATTTTATTCATTATATAGTAAAAAAAATAAAAACCCCAGTGGTAATTAAATACCACAAAAAGAAAGCTCTATGTCTCCCCAAAAAATGGTATAAAATTAATTTCAGTACAGCGTTGCATGACGGAATAAATGTCAGTCAAAGTACCGCAGCGCTGAATACTGAAAAACAGCCTGGCCAGGAAGGGGGTGTAAACACTAAGTGGTTAAAGAAGTAGTAGTAAACTCTCAAAATGTCAATAATTAATCCAGATCTAACAAATATACATTGCCAGCAAAATATAAATTTCCATTTTGCACAAACACTTACAGTCATCATGTTTCCAAACAGCTCACTCCAAATCTCTCAGCTCCACTTCCCTGAAATTCCTGTCCAGTACAAGATCACAAGGGACAGAGCACTCTTCAGCAGCTGTCCATCTACTAGCTTGGAGAAGGGAGGAGCAGGGGAGCAGTTTGCCTTGCTTTGTCTGTGTGTTTGTGAAGACACACACAGCTTACTAGTACACAAGGGTGGCTCCAGAGGACCCTGCAAAGGAAAGGAGCCACCCTAAAGCAGGATATAAGGCCCAGTGCTCAAGGGATCTGCTGATTATGCAGAAAGCTAAAACTTTTAAAGGAGAACTATGGGGTCAGGGCTTTTCCCCTTAGTTCTCCTTAGGGTAACGGGAGGACACAAACTAGCGTCCTCCCGTCACCCTAAGCTCAGTATACCACGAGCTACAGCTTGCGGCATACTGAGACGCCGGAGCGGATCCCGACAGCTGGGTGAGTGACAGCTGGCTCTGTGTATCTAGAGGCAGAGCCAGCTGTACCCGCCCCCGTCCGTTCCCGCCAGTCAGCTCTGGCGGATCGGAGCAGGGAGGGGGGAATCCATCCCCTCCCCTGTCACGGCAGAGAGCCGTGACAGGATCGAGAAGTGAGCGAACACCGGCATGTGTTCGCTCACCTCTCGATCTACTGAGCCGACCTGTGACAGTCTCATTGTCACAGGTCGGCTAGAACTATGAGGTGAGTGAAAAGCACTCACCTCATAGTTCTCCTTTAAATATCAAGAAGCAGGATCCATTCCAAGTACTTTAATTAGCATTTGAAATAGCTTAAAATCTTTTAACTTTATAATCACTTTAAAGTCAAAATATTTTAAGCTATTTCAAATGCTGATTCAATTACTTACAATGGTGCTGCTCCTTGATGCTTACGTTTTAATTTCCAGTAGAATCAGCTGGTCCCCTGAGAACTAGCCCATATACACTATATTGCCAAAAGTATTGGGATACCCCTCCAAATCATTACATTCAGGTGTTCCAATCACCTTCATGGCCACAGGTGTATAAAATGAAGCACCCAGGCATGCAGACGCTTCTACAAACATTTGTGAAAGAATGGGGCGCTCTGAGGAGCTCAGTGAATTCAAGCGTGGCACCATGATAGGTTGCCACCTGTGCAATAAGTCCATCCGTGAAATTTCCTTGCTACTAAATATTCCACGGTCAACTGTTAGTGGTATTATAACAAAGTGGAAGCAACTGGGAAAAACAGCAACTCAGCCACGAAGTGGTAGACCACAGAAAATGACAGAGCGGGGTCAGCGCATGCTGAAGCACACAGTGCGCAGAAGTCGGCAACTGTCTGTAGAGTCAATAGCTGCAGACCTCCAAACTCCGTGTGGCCTTCAGATTGGTACATCAACAGTGCTTGGAGAGCTGCATGGAATGGGGTTCCATGACCGAGCAGCTGCATCCAAGCCTTACATCACCAAGTACAATGCAAAGCGTTGGATGCAGTGTTGTAAAGCACGTCGCCACTGAACTCTAGAGAAGTGGAGACGTGTTTTCTGGAGTGATGAATCACGCTTCTCTGTCTGGCAATCCGATGGACGTGTCTGGTTTTGGACGTTGCCAGGAGAACGGTACTTGCCTGACTGCATTGTGCCAAGTGTAAAGTTTGGTGGAGGGGGATTATGGTATGGGGTTGTAAGCTGAGCTGAGAGAGTTGGAGTCAGCTGTTTGGAACATGATGACTGTAAGTGCTTGGGCAAAAATGTATAGAAATACTTTGCAGGGCAATGTATGTTTGTTTTATCTGGATTCATTTAAAAAAAAAATTTAGACTTGAATACTACTTTTGCACTTTGTTACATCAAACATTCTGTTGAGAGAGAGAGTAAGGGGCATACAGTGGTTGTACTTAGGAATACCTCTCTTGCATCACAAACAGATAAGCAAAATGGCTTTCCAGATCGTCAGATTACTGCCAAAGGGGAGTAAAATAGACTGGGATACAGTAACACCTTTATGAAAAACTGAAGTACTGGCCAGGTAAACTAGGGACACTGCATAATCTTGACTGAGGTTATGCCCTAGGTGATAAGAGCAGCATATGACTTGTGGAGAATGAGCCTTAAGGGTCAGAATATCTCAGACTGCAGCTCCTAATAACATTTTACATCATCTAACTGTAGTTTGCATCTAGATTGTAATTAGTAAGTTTCTTGTTTTTTATCCTTATTTTTGTTGCCCTTGAAACCTCGTTAAGTATAAATTGTGAGAGCATTCCATGTGAATGTTTCCTCTTGGAATGAAGTTATTATAAAACCAAATGAAACGCCAAATTACTGCTGCATTTTGCAATGACTGCATTATCATAATTACTGCGCTTTGCAAAAAAAATAAAATAATTGCAAACACATATTATTCTCTTATATTACCTCTACAGTGTTTTAACGATGTTAAATTTTTTTGTTTTTATTTTATATGAAACATTTGTGTTGGATAAAAATATTTATGTCTTCTATTAACAAGTAAAAGCGTTATTAATTTATCATCACTAACAAACAACTGGTCTTCTCCCTTAACAACTATCGCTCCTACGTACATAGCTATTAGCAAGAACTGTTTCATCAAAAAAGAAATACCAGTTCCTCGCTGTATGAAGCCGACAATACACATTATGCAACTGTCAAAGAGATTTCTGCTCCCAAACTTGCTAGAACATATCTCATATGTGTTTGAGAACTGCAGAGACCTATGCATAGTCCTATACAACTGGCCCTTTGAGGGTAACCATACTGCTGATGCGGCCCCCGATGAATTTGAGTTTGCCACCCCTGTTCTATACCATGCCTATCCAAGGGAAACAATAGGCAAGTCCCCCAAGGTTTCCAAAATGCCAGTTAGCCATTTTCTGCAACAGAGTTCAACCGAGATATCTAAACTGGGACACAGTGTCCCTTAAAAAGCCTAGGTGAAAACCTTCTGGATTATCAGTGGTCAAAGAACTCCAACAAGACTGGTTTAGGAAGAACAAACCACAAGTGTCTGATCTTGATGTGTACATTAGAAATCTAAAGTAAAAATACCTACGTAAAAAATACTGACTTGAACTGCCGATTGCATCACATAACAGGGGCCCCCAAGTGCCTTCATGCCAGATTAGTTGTTTTTCTTAAAGGAGAACTATAGGGTTAGGGCTTTTCCCCATAGTTCTCCTAAGGGTAACGGGAGGACACAAACTAGCGTCCTCCAGTCACCTTAAGCTCAGTATACTGCGAGCTACAGCTTGCGGTATACAGAGTCCCAGCAGCTGAAGCGGATCCCGACAATTATGGCTGGATCCGACCAGCTGCATGAGTGACAGCTGGCTCTGCCTATCTAGAGGCAGAGCCAGCTGTAGCCGCCCCATTTGTTCCGCCAATCAGTGCTGGAGGATTGTGAAAAGTACTCACCTCATAGTTCTCCTTTAATCTTCCCTGATTCCTGGGGTGCTGAATAATATTTGTAAGTCCATTGTTACGATGAACAACGTAGAATTTGTATTCCACAACAGAAAATTAAAGTTATTAAAAAAAGCCTAATTATAAAGACATTAATATATACAGCAGCTTTTTTTTTATAAAAATGCTTACAGAATTTACTGAAGTTTCCCTGCAGTATTTTGTCCCAGATCTTGGAAACACATTGCTGTATTATTGCCAGGCACATCACTGCCTCCATCCCATAAATTTAACTACACTTATGGCCAGCTTAAATGTGATCTGTACCTCTGAAAACTCCACCAGTATGGAGAGATTACAGTTAATGGACTAAGGATGTAAACAGGCCATCAGGCTCTGTTTATCATGCTTGAATTCCAGGATATTGTCATCTCCTTAACGGTACATTGGGGACACAATTATCTGCTATCTCCTTACAGACCTTATTGTTTTAATATCTTGTTTCGCCTAGTTATAGCTCTTGGTTAAGGGGGAGTTTTACATATGCTTAGTCATAAAATATTATTGTGCTCTCTAGTGGACCGTTTTAATGGGATATGAGCTAGCAGACTTAAGCTCTTGTCTTGCCAACCATTTATGGTAATGAAGACAAACATGTTTAGGATTTCCTAACTTTTAGACCACAAAATCCCTTCACAAGGTAATTTTAGGATGTTCCCGAAAGCATTTTCAGGGCAGGCCCCTGCTGTGAATAATGGAGAGCTTTCTGTATTGAAAATGTAGATTTCCCCATATATATGGCAGACAGAGCTATGTCATGGGGCGACCAATTAATCCAATTAGAAGTTTTTGATATTACGGTAGCATATGGCACTTCATATTTCAGAACACAAAGTGTTAAAGGGAAACTGTAGTGATACTTGGTCACTTTTTTTAAAGTTTTTGAACTGATATTTTCTTTCTAATTGTACTATTTATATAAATACATTTACAGGGTTATTCACAGAAGGGTGAAAAGTTTGGAGAAGGCAGGAGAAGTGAACAATCTAGGCCAAAAAAGCTAAACTGGAAAGTGAGCTGAAATGGAGAATTTTTCCAAATCAGCTATTTTGGCCTAGATTGTTCACTCCTACTTCCTGCCTTCTCCAAACTATTCACCCTTTTGTGAATAACCCTCTTAAAAAATACATCTGACACTGTTGTCCCAAAGCAAGTTTTCTACAGAAAGAGCACCGCAGGAGCTGTTTGGCTCCATGTTCAAGGCAGTCTGATGTAGGTGAGTTTCTGTCTCATTTACAAGTCTGTTTACATTTTTGTAAATAACAGGCATTTTTAGCAAAGCAGATGAGGAAAGCCTGGAAAATTAGAAAAGCAGCCTAGAGCTTCACCTGCTGGCATAAAATAAAAATGCTAAATATTCAAATGGAATAGAGTATATGTACTTGACAAAAAACATTTTTTTTTGCCATGGCCATAATAAAGAAGTAACTACTATACTTGTTAAGGGGTTGAGGAATTATTTATAATAGTTACCTTATTCCTGGCTCCAGCAGGCTTCTTCCATGCTGTGTGATCGGTCCCCCAAAGCTGCTCCTATTCAGCGCTTTAGTCAACAGTCACATTCTGACATAATCACAAAAAATACAGGTCTTGAATTGTACGTAAGGGCAGCAAGGGCCCACCCTACAACCCCAAGCATCAGAGAGAAGAGGTGAGCACCTCCCAAGACTGCTGGAGTGAGGAATGCAGTAAGTTTTACAGCTTATTCCTCTACTCATAGACTTAATGAGCATTCAACCCTTGCAGTGCAGGGAGAACCCACAGCAAAGGTATTTTTTCTTGGTGCTCGGAGTGGAGCTTTTAAAGCAATGCGTAGTGGTTGTTTCTTTATTATGGTCATGGCTAAAAACATTTTTTAAAAATTTAGTATTTTGTTTTCATCCAGAGTTCAGGAAATTGACAATCTGATACATTTTCAAGTTCAGTCATAAGTCAATATGTTAATTAACTGTTAATTGTCAGGTAATCAAAATAGCAAAATATGAAAATATCATCATCATGCAATACAAAATGCAATTGAAACAAATCTTGTAGGTTGGCTATACATCAATGACATATGGTACATTCTGTGCTGGGTGAGGCATTCCCCCTGCCTGCACCAGCCCCGCCTCCAGCCTGTCGACGTCCCATCCCCCAACCCGGTCCCCAAGCTATGTGTGGAGGAGGGAGTGAGGAGACAGGGAGGAGCCTCCCTGTCCCTCACTTGCTCGTCACTGGTGAGGCATCAAGATAGATTTTTTTTTTTGATTGGACAGCTTGGACCAATGGTGCTTTGCCATTGTTCCAAACCATCCACAGAGATCAAGCCTCTAACATAGAGTAGAGGCTGTTGCAGCTTTTGCCTCACTATGTTGGGGAGGCTTTCCCTGCTGTGTAACCTGTTGCAAGACATTCTGAATGGAGAAAAATTGAAGCTGACAGCTTTTTCCTCCATAATACTGGGTGAGGCCCTGCCTTCCCTGACCGCACATCCCTGCTATACATAGGTTCATTTTCATTAGTGTGGAGTGTGACTCTGAGATCCACTGATGCTTAGCTTGCCTGCTACTCCATTGCTCTGTTCCCTGTGATCTCTGAATGCACAGGAAGACACTGTACACTTTTGTGCCAATTATGTGTCAAAGCACAAAAAAAAATGTTTCTGACTCCAAATATGCTTTATGAATGTAACCTTTACATCTGCATATTGCTCCATTTCCTTTGCTATTGTATTTTTTTCTTTCTTTCAGTGCTTTACATTCTTGGATGAATGGCATTGACAAGGGAAGAAAGACATACAAAGACAGATTGGCATGGACAGACTTTACAGAACTGGCTGAGATTGATTGGGAGACAGACTTGTTTGCATGGTTAGACAGATTGGCATGTGCTAGTGATGGGTATAGATGGAAAGGAACTGACGGACTGATTGTTTGACATTGGCAATCAGGCTAGTTGTTATTAATTGATAGATTAAGTGGCTGAACAGACTGAACACCTTTCACAAAGACAAATAGATCTAGAATGACTAATGTGGATAGATGGACTGTGATGGACAGAACGCCTTGTACTGACAGTCTGGAACTGATAGACAGAGAATTGACCAAAAAAATCATTAGCATTTAGAATGAATTACAGTGATGGACAGAATAACTGACACTCGTAGAAATGTGAACAGGCACTGAAGGACAGGCTGCTTGATATTGACAGCATGCAATAGATGCACATTCATAAACAAGCACAGATGGACTGACTGAATGCCTTTGTTGTATAGACTGACAGCATTACCAGTCTGATGATAGACTGACACAGCTAAATTACCAGACTGACAGATTGACTTCTTGTGTTATTATTATGTTGTATTCCCCCACTGTTTTTTTGGTTTGTGTACAAATTACTGGAAAACTTTTAAAAGTTTCTTAAAAAATACTAGACCAACACTTATATGAATAAAGAGATGAAAAGAAATTAGTATACTACCATGTAGAAGCCAATTGACAGGGTTTAGCATTCTACTACTCCCTCTTCTCCCTCTGTGTAACAGTAGCTATGTTTTGCTGAAAAATTCAGATCTGCCAATAGGCTTCACAACAAAGATGGCAGAGCAGCTCATCTTTTGGTGTACAAGTGGGGCCACCACTGCCAGTAGGTAGCAGTATACAAGGTGAAGGACCTCAAATGTTAATGTTAGGCACAGAAGACCCCTTTAGCATCAGCTTCGATACAAATGCTGATTTGGATTTACAAATAGATTTTTTTTGACATTGACAAGCTGATCAATATTGATATATAGATGGACTGAATAGATAGACTGACATCAAGAGTCAGACTGTTATACAGGCTAATTAGCAATGACACAGACTTTTAAATGGCCATAATTTATATGCCCTAGAAACAATATGGACAGAATGATTACCAGTAATGTCTGTCTTGTTTATAGGTATATAGGCAAATGGATTGGCATTGACACAGAGAGACAACATTTTCAATTAGGGACATGCTGATATATATAAACAAAAATGTACTCAATAAATGCAACTAGAAGGACACACAAAAGAGCACATTGATGGGCATATTAATTGATAATTTTACAGACTGATGGGCAGGGATAGGCTAACAATAGATGGTCAGTGGACTCAATAATATTGGACACTTGACAGGTGAATGCAGTGCACAAACAGTGACAGCCTTGTTGCCTTTTTCCACAAAAGTGATACATTGAGAGGCCACTGCTAGAGAGATTTTGCAGAACGTTTTTTATATCTCAGTATGTAATAAATGGTTTAAAGCTGAACTCCAGGATCCTGCCCACTTAGGTGCCCTAGCTCCATTTCTCCATGCCCATGAAAAAACAGTGCAAAATATATGTAGCTACTGCCTAACTAAGAAATGCATGTTTTATACCTTGTGACATCATTGGCTAGAAATCTACATTCACTGGGTGCCGGGGAATCACTACCACCCAATGCTTTCATGACTGGTGAAAACTTTGCTAAAATCAGGAATGTCTCTTTCAGAGATGAGGCCATGTATTGACAAAGATTGACAAAATGGGTAATATTAATAGACCTGCTGACGCTGATCTACACACTGAATGCTTGTAAATTGACACTGATCTGCAGACTGAATGCTGCAAATTTGGCACTAATCTATAGGCTGAATGGTGCTTAATTGACACTGATCTGCAGACCGAACACTTCTAAATTGATGCTGATCTGCATACAGAATGCTGAAATACTGGTACACATAGACAATTATACCATTTAAAATGAAATTCAGTATAAACTCACTTAGTAGAGGCAACAATCTTATAAGGACTCGGTTGCCACTAAGCCATGTGTTAACCATAATGACATGCATGGGCCAGTGCCTAGGCCTGCAGGGTTAGCGGGGACAGTACCACACCTCCAAATTAAAGTGTAACTAAACCCAAGAACAAAAATTTTATATATTGTGGCTTACCAGTCCTTAGAGTTGTTGACTGCATTTCTTTACCTTTTTTTTAGAAAGAACATTATCAGCAAGCACATGAAATACTTGTTGATCTTGCCAGAAATGCTGTGCCCTTGTGTCACTTCCTGTGAGCTGACCTGGAGGCATAAAATGTTATATTATTTGTGTACACTACAAATCCTAACATCCCTCGTGTAAGGAAGATAGGCAAAGGTAGACATTTCCAGCCTAGGTGTCAACCATGGCTCCCTTCATAAATACAGTGAAAGAGTGAATGCAGCAACCCAGGTTTTAGGTACACTTTAACTGCCTGTGATAACCTCTGGACATTTATGACTATATTCAGCAAGAGAACATTAGGGGGTACAGGTGATGTTTTTTTAGAGGAATCAGTAGGATCTTAATAGTCCAGGAAACATAAAACAATCTCACAGTGCTCACCCAAGTCCTGCACGGGCAAAACACAGGTTTGCTTTAAGCTATAATGATGCCAGCTCAAGTTAACCCTTTTCCTATTAACAGTTCTATTTTTATTTTAAACACCGCAGCTGCTTCCCCTTACCCTGTATTTGAATTTTGATGTGTAAAGTGGTTCTGTCCCTTTAAGTTTACGGATGTAATAACTGACACATATTTTTAAAACTATATCCAACATGTCCATATATCATCTTCTGTGAATAATACATTCTGCTCAGTCCCCAACCATCTGACAGGTAGAGCTAAGCCAAGACAGCAATTTCATATGTAACGCTAATCGAATGCAGAAATGTGCAGAGAAGCAGCACGGATATGTGATGGACAGGTCCAAGCCAAAAGCAGCAATCTGATAGACTGAAACAAGCCAACACATCAATGTGATTATCAGAATTGAGCCAGCCTAGCAGCCTGGTGCTAGAACTTGCAGACACAGCAGCGTAAGCACTAGCACATGGAGAAATCCAAGACTTCACCAGATCAGCAGGTTTGAAGTCACGGGGCTTGTGTCTCATGGAGAGAACAAACAAGTACATAGCACAGTGCCTGCATTACGTGTGAAAACAAATCCAGCTAGATTATTAAACTACAAGAGTAATATTCATCTGACAACATGGTATACAAAATGAAATAACAGCTTGTTTCCAACGTCCCACAAGACTTGGAGGATGTAGGTATTGTTTTGCATTAGACACATCTGGAAGGGATTTATTGGATTATTGTAATGCGACTGTGTCAGAAATTCCATAAAGCCAAAGAAAATGGTAGACATTAAACAAACATAAGTGATACGATTGTGTCGAGATCTAAAGCAATGATGCTGCCTAGATGGTACCTAGATGACTCTTTTGGGCTAATTGTTTAACTTTTTATTGATCAAATATGCAAGTATGTAGTTCTATGAAATTCCAAGTAGATTCATAATATATGAGTATGTATAGAACATCAAAAATTCAAGAACTTTGAATTGGGGGGAAGGGATTCAGAGACCTTAATCTGCAAAATATGGATTCCGCTGGATAACTTTGTATATAGATGACCCTCTCATTGTGCACTTCCCTCGTTGTCTTTAAATTGATAAAGCACTTACCATATTGTCTTCCTTTTCGTTATGTGCATACACACATAAGACCTGCAGCTGCCTTGAGAAAGTCTAGTTTCTCTTTAAAGTTTATCTGCACCTTTGGCACAGTTAGACATATTGTACTGTCTATTACCCTGCTGACCGAAATTTGATGCATGTGTACCCAGCTTAAGGCTGGTGGTGGTGGTGGTGGGGGGGCAGTACAATATAAGTGTAACTGCACCAAATATGGGTTCTCATTTAGATTCGGAACCAGACTGTACAAAGGCACCTTGATGATGGTGTGTGGCTTTCCTGCATATGACTGCATACCAAAACCACTTTTTTTTATTTGAAAAATAACTGGTTGAGTTTAATTTTATTTTGTGTTTATAAATTGATTGATCCTTTACTGTGTTTAAAAAAACACAGTAAAGGATCAACAAATTTGGCTAACAGTATTTCAGGCTTTAATATCTATTGGTTTAGCCTTTTTTTCTATGGCCAACTTAGAACAGTGTCTATTTGAAACCTAAGGTAACTCATACTAACCAATCAGATTTTGGTTTACTGTAATCAAACCTGCTATACCTGAATTCTTAGTGTTTGCCATAGCTAATGCAATTTGCACATTGCTTTTTGTGTTAGGGAGCTGCAGCATGTAAATATGAAGTTCCAGCAGACCGTCTAGTAGCATGTTTAGAGATGTATGCTTTTCTTTGCTAGGAGTTATTTAGGGAGGAAAATGGCTTACTTAGCAGATTACCCGCTGCAGGACAAGCTACATCTGTCAGTTATTTGTCTTTAGAGACATTGCAATTCTGCATATCAGCTATTAAAATTACAACAGCTCAGATGTTTAATTAACATGTTTAATGAACTCTTTATTTCCAAGGACATCACCTTTTGCTGCAATAAAGAAAAGATAAACAATGATATGAGCATTCATATTGGGAGTTTAGAGCTTCTCTAGACACTGAAGTTTTGAAAAATAAAGATCACTATAATATGCAGGTGAAATATTTTCTGTAACCTTAAAATACCCATAACTAATGCAAATAATTATTGCCCCACATATGTATACAAGCAAGTAGAGTTTTAACCCCGTGGTGACCATAATATGACTTTATAAGTCCAAATGCAATGCCCCTTGCGGTGACCATGCAGCAGAGAACTAGGAATGCACAACTCTGTTTGTTCCTAGTTCTAAGGCCCAATGTTAAACTGAAAAATTGGTCACAGAGCTATTGTCAAGTAAACTGACATATAGTGACGCTGCTAAACTTCGTCTGGGAAGGGTTACACAATCTGTCCATTAGATCAGGTCAAGGTCAGGTTGGAAAACAAAAAGAGAAAATTAGAGGTCCAGAAGACGGGTGTCAAAGGATAGTGGTTGAAAAAGCTAACTCAAGGGTCCCAAGTTTTCTAGAAATAATTTTAATTGTCAATGCAAACAATAGACAGATACAAGATCCACATATGAAGCTCAAGACACATCACATAAGAATATCCACATATGAAGCTGATGACAGAACATAGGGTGAAGAAAGGTTACAAATTCTGTCAAGCTTTTTTTGTTGATGTCTGTACCCCCACTGGGGAGATCTCCTCTTACTTCCTGTCCTGGTGAACGGATGCCACCTAGACAGAAAGACAGGCAGAAATAAACACAACTTCATCTTATTCATTTTGTAAAATTAATTTTCACTTAGCTTAGTGATTGCGCTGACTACAAATGAGCTGCGCTAACTTCAATCATCCAATAATGTGCAAGCATAAAATCCTGTTTATTTAACATTTTTCCTGCACATGATTGGGTATTATTATTTTTTACCTCGTTTTTTGTTTATTTATTCACTCAACGAAGTAAAAAATTAACTTTGCAAAGTAACAGGCATTACTCCTTAAGTAAATTAACCTCATTGTGTTCTGAGGATACATCATTGTTAGGATATGTATTTTTATTTTATATGGTCAAGGTGACATGCCCCATAGTGTTCCTTTCATTATTTTTTCCATTCTTATTTACCCCTTCCTCGCTATTGATGCCCAGTCTGACAGCTAAAGAGTTACACTGAGCACGTAGTATTCTAAAGTTAGTTGGGAAGTTGCAGTTTATTAAACTTGCTACTCAAACGAGAGATTAGCACTAACATTTTCATGTGCTTGATGAAAACCCTGCGGTAAACATAGCTTTGGATCTTTCAGTCACGCTGTCACACATTGAGCTCTCATCTCATCTCTTGAAATGTATGCTTCATATTCATATCCGTCACATGAAAAATTTAGAGTGATATGTACGTGATAAGTTCTGTAGGCATGTATCTAAGAGCAATGATGAAAGCTTCAGGGTTTTTAAATAGAATTAGCAATGAGGGCAGTGAAGGATAGGAGATTTGAGATGAGTGTTCATTAGCAGAGATTTATTTGTCCATTAGATGGTTGTTGCTTTCAGCAGTACAAAATGGATCAAGTTTCCTCACGTTGATATAATTTTTTAGTGCAATGTATAATGATCATTATCTTTCTCTCCACAAGCCTCCAGACAGTACCATATATTGCAAGTCACTTAAAGGAAAAATAGTTTGAGGGAAACAGAGAGGCTGCTATTTCTAAGCTCCTTCTGATTATGCTTGTTGCTTGGCTGTCTGCTGGTTCATTGCTTCGAGCCATTGACCTGGAATAAGCATACATGTCCAGAAAGACAGGTATCCTTATCTGTATACTTGCTATAAGTACTTCTCAACACTTGACATGTAAAATGGGCCCTTAACCTTTCCCATTTACACATAACCTTTAACCTGCTCCGTATATCTTAACCCTCTAACTTTAACAATGGGCTGAATCCCAAATGGGAGCTACTAACACAACCTTCCTCCAGTGCTTAGGCCCTTTTCTGCTATATACCTCGCCCTAAAGTGTCCCCGGAGCCTTTGAGCCGAGGACATGAAGGTCCCACTCCATATTCATAATGTTCATAGATCCCAGCACCAGAATAAACTGATTTGATACTTTCCCATGTGGTATAGCTGTTTCTGTCTCTTTAAAACTGGCCATTGTCTGATTATGGTAGATTTAGCCAGATCTAATCTAGCAAAAGGTCAAATAGATCTGCATCTAGTGGTATTAAAAAAAAATCGTTATTTGATAAACAGAAATTAGAAACTAATCCAGTCTGTTTGCTTTGGACAGCTGGATTGAATGTGAACTGTTGCTCAGAGTCAACATCTTATGATATAAGAAGAGATGAGCACTCCTTTGTCATGACTATGCAGTTTCCTTGCACCTAGTCAGCTTTATACCCTCATACTCCATCCTGCTGTCTACTGAGCTATGAGCAATGACTACTTTATAACACACGCAGGGACCATCTTCCATCCAAGCTGTCTTCGCTGGCACTGTCCTTCCTTCTGGAGGGTGGCTACTTTTGTTCCCCATGGTCCCTGTGTGTGTTGTAAAGTAGCCACCGCTCCATGCTCAGTCGCATGATGGACTACAATCCCACGTTTAGTTTACTAATTTGTATTGAGATTGTAGTCCATCATGCGACTGAGCTTGGAGCGGTGGCTACTTTACAACACACACAGGGACCATGGGGAACAAAAGTTCCCCATGGTCCCTGTGTGTGTGTCCTTCCTCCAGAAGGAAGGACAGTGTCAGAATGAATTCAGAGATGGTTTGAGGATCTACAGCTGTGTGATACCCAAATAAGATACATTTTTGTTAATAGCTAAGGTACTTGAATGCATTTTTAAGATTTAACTCCTGAGTTTAGTGTCACTTTAAAATTTAATACAGTAAGGGGAAGCTGGGTAGGATTTTTCCTTCAAGCATAAAGCACCCCTTAACAATATAAGTAGCAATTTTAAATATTATTTTTTAAAGTTATGCAATGTGAATATGAACATGTAACAAACATAAAGTAGGTGTTATCTGAGTTTTGGCTGCAGAAGTGGAAATACAGTTTCAGGCATTTGGTTGATATGGATAAAAGCAACATTTTTATTCCAGTATTTGTAACCAAGCCTCAGTATTCACAGGCTCCAGTACCATCCAGACTAATCACAGCAAGTCTAAAATGTTTTTGCGTCTCT